>NW_021963146.1:0-177668 GCF_901765095.1 Microcaecilia unicolor | reverse complement strand
GTGGTTGGGAGGCGGGGATAGTGCTGGGCAGACTTATACGGTCTGTGCCAGAGTCGGTGGTGGGAGGCGGGGCTGGTGGTTGGGAGGCAGGGATAGCGCTGGGCAGACTTAAATGGTGTGCCCTGAAAAAGACAGGTACAAATCAAGGTAGGGTACACTCAAAAAAGTGGCATATATGAGTTTATCTTTGGGCAGACTGGATGGACCGTGCAGGTCCTTTTCTGCCGTCATCTACATGTGCTGCCACAGCGTGCCTCGACTTCCTCTCCCTCAGGCTGTCCTCGACCGCTTCAATCTGGCTTTCGCCCACTACACTCGACAGAAACGCACTCTCTAAAGTCTGCAAGACCTGTTCCTCGCCAAATCCAAAGGTCATTATTCCATCATCTCCTCCTCGACCTATCCGCCGCCTTTGATACCGTCAATCATAATTACTTCTTGACACTGTCCTCATTTGGGTTCCAGGGCACCGTCCTCTCTGGTTCTCATGTATCTTTCCCAACGCACCTTCAGAGTATCTTCTAATGGCTCCTCTTCCACCCACCGTCCGCTCTCTGTTGGGGTTCCTCAAGGATCTGTCCTTGGACCACTTCTTCTCGATATACACCTTCCTAGGCTCGTTGATCTCATCACATGGTTTCAGTACCATCTCTATGCCGATGACACCCAGCTTTACCTCTCACCCGACATCACAGTCGAAACCCAGGCCAAAGTTTCAGCCTGCCTTTCCGACATCGCTGCCTGGATGTCCAACCGGCATCTGAAATTGAACATGGCAAAGACTGAGCTCCTTATCTTTCCACCCAAACCCTCTTCTCCTCTTCCCCTTTCCCCCACTTTCCGTCTCTGTGACAACACCTCATCCTCCCCGTCTCTTCAGCACGCAATCTCGGAGTCATCTTCAATTCCTCCCTCTCCTTCTTGCCCATATCCAGCAGACAGCTAAGTCCTGTCGCTTCTTCCTCTATATATTAGCAAAAATTCGCCCATTCCTCTTGAACAGACCCACCCGAACCCCGTCCACTCGCTCGTTACCTCTGTCTTGACTATTGCAACCTTTCCTCGCTGGCCTCCCGCTTAGCCACTATCCCCCTTCAATCTGTCCAAAATTCCGCCGCACGTCTTATCTACGCGTGACCGATACTCTCATATCACCCCTCTCTCAAAGTCGCTCACTGGCTCCCAATCCACTACCGTATACAGTTCAAGCTTCCTATTGACCTTCAGTGCACTCAATCTGCTGCCCCCCATTACCTCTCTACCCTCCTCTCCCCGTATGTTCCACCCGTAACCTCGCTCTCAGGACAAATCACTCCTATCTGTACCCTTCTCCACCACCGCTAACTCCAGACTCGCCCCTTCTGCCTCGCAGCACCTTATGCCTGGAACAGACTTCTGAGCCCATACGCCATGCGCTCCCTGCCATCTTCAAGTCCTTACTTAAGGCCCATCTTCTCCTTGTTTTGGCGCTAACCACCTTCCCCATTCCTGTTACCTACCTGACTACGTAGTATGTTACTGTTAGATTGTAAGCTCTCTTGAGCAGGGACTGTCCCTCCCCGTGTTTAAACTTGATAGCGCTGCGTAACCCTGGCAGCGCTAGAAATGCTAAGTAGTAGTAGTAGTAGTAGTATGTTACTATGTATTGTTCCAGTTAATATTCAGGCAGTAGCGGTCAGTTGTTTTTTTTTTTTTTTTTTAAATGCTGACCATTTCCGGTTAAATAAGACCCAATATTTAATGTTGGGCCTTATCTGGGCACTAGGGAGCCACTTCTAGGATTGAATATCTATTTATGAATGGATAGGCATGTGTCAGCCGCATCAGAGATTTACACGGGTCCCAGCTGAACAGTTGTCAGAACATGAATAAGGTGATCACCAATTTCAATCCCCCTGGGTCACAAGTACCTTGGTTTCTGTCAGCTACTTGTGACCTGGCTTGGCCATTGTTGGAAAACAGGATCCTGGGCTAGATGGACCATTGGTCTGACCCGGTATGGCTACTCTTATGTCCTTATGTTCCCACACTCTCATTCTGGATCCCCTGCCCAGAAAAGCACCCTTCCTTCCCCTCCTCCCTCCAGCACCCCTCCTGGCCCCCACCACCAAGAACCGCTCTCTTTCCCAGACCCCCACCTCCTGGAAGCAACCCCCACTTCCCAACCCATGTAGTCCCTCCCTCAGAGCCTACATTCACATACCCTGGTCTAGAAAAATGGCTGCCATAACCTCTAGCAGCAGTCTCGTGATACTATTGAATTCCCATAAGATGCCACTAGAGGTTGCCAAAGCCATTTTGAGGTCAGGTTTAGCATGGGCTAAAGTGACTGTGAATCACTTCTGCCCGCTTGCCAGAAAAACTACTAGACAACACAACAAAAAACGAGTAGCGTGATCAACACAGCTGTTCCAAGAAGACAGGGAGATGAGGTGAAGGAAAAAGGTCTTTATTATGTAACTAGTAAAAAAGGCCCGTTTCTGACACAAATGAAACGGGCGCTAGCAAGGTTTTCCTTGGCTCCCTGCAGCCACTCATGTCCAGCGACCCTCCTCTCCCCCTGCGCTTACTGCAGCCACCCATGTCCAGCGAACCTCCTCTCTCCCTGCCCTCTCCTACCACCATGTCCAGGACCTCCTCTCTCCCCTGCCCCCTCCAGCCACCCATGTCCAGCGACCCCTGCCCCCCTTGCAGCCACCCATGTCCAGCGACTCCTCTCTCCCTGCCCCTCCAGCCACCCACGTCCAGTGACCCTCCTCTCTCCTCCAGCCCCCATGTCCAGCGACCCTCCTCTCTCCTCCCCCTCCAGCCACCATGTCCAGCAACCCTCCTCTGGACATGGATCAGCTGTGAGGCATGTTTTTTCCCCGGGTTCTGAAGTTGACATCATAATAGTACGGTGATGTCAGCCTGATCTACGGAGCCTAGCAGACCAATCGGAATGAGCCACGGTCCCAGGCAGCAAGTCAGAACGTTGGAGGTGAGAATTATTATATAGGATGAAGTCGGACCTTTTCCTTCATCTCATCTCCCTATCTTCCTAGAAGAGTAGGGTTGTGTTTATGCTACTTGGTTTTTTTTGTTGTGTTGGTCCTTTCTTAGCAGATCCAGTTTCTTCACTCCGGTGGTTCTTTCCTGTCTTGCTTTCAGAAGAACCACTAGACCATCAAGGCATGTGAGTATAGGCCTGGTGGGGGGGGGGGGGCTACATGGGTGGGGTGGGGGTGCTTCCGCGGATGGGGTGCTGTTTTTGATGGAGACAGGGGCTAGGAGGGGAGGCAACTCTTGCGGAGGCACCAGGAGAGGGCACTACTCTTGTGGGAGTGGGGAGCCAGAAGTGGGGTCAGCTTGTGTTTTGGGGGAGGGAGGGGAGAATTCAGCAATATTCAGCCATGACCCGGAAGCTATTTGGGTGCTGGCAGATATTCAGTGGCGACACCCACATAACTAAGGGCGCAAAGAGAGGACAGCTTTTAGCTGTGAGGATATGCAGAAGGGCTGCAAGTCCTCCACAGCACCTGGTGGGAGCGCTGGGCACCTAGAGCGGAGGCCCTGAGTGGATCGGAATGGACCTGGGAGTCACCCCGGAGAAGGCTGTAAGGTTACGACAAAGTTAAGAGGGAATAGGCTTAGGAGTAACCTAAGGAAGTATTATTTCACAGAAAGGGTGGTGGAGGCCTGGAATGGCCTCCCGGTGGAGGTGGTGGAGTCGAGGACTGTTCCAGAGTTTAAAAGGGCATGGGATAAGCATGTGGGGATCGCTAAGGAAACAGGAAGAATTAGGGGTTACAGAGGATGGGCAGACTGGATGGGTCATATGGCCTTTATCTGCCGTCATATTTCTATGATGTACAGAGCTTATTAAGTGAGCCTCACTAAAATGTAGCTCGGCTGTATGATCGGCCTATATGAACTCCCTTTTGCCCCCTAATTTTTATTTGCAGTAGTTTTGCATCTGATACATGTTTGGGATTTTTGGGGGATTGACTTCCTTTACTTTTTGATATAGTTTTTTTGTCTCTCCCTATAGGGATTTTGCTCCTTTTGGTACGAATTTCATAAGAGCTCATTTACATTTGCAAAACAGGCATTTTAACTGTTAACACAGTTTATAAGATTACACTCTCATCTAGGTGGCTTGCACAGTAGCAGGTATATCTTGAAATTTTCATCTTAGACATTTCAAGTTATGCATGAATGTTGAGTTGTGCCATTTAAACAAATTATACTTTCTCTGCGTGGCTGAATATTGATCTCTCCATGCATAAAATAACCCAGCATCTTCCTTCTGTTAGGCTTCATCTCCAGGAGCCTGAAACAAATAGAAACGTCTTCCATCTTTTCCAGAAGATTAAATAATCACTTTCGACTCTAAAATCTTCAAGAAGCTTATTCAAAAAAGAGGACCTGCTACCCGAAGTGCTGTAGCACATGATTTAGTAGCTGACATTGGAAACAGATTGAGTACTAGTCTCTTGGTAGCTGCAGGACCATAATTTAGCTAAAGGTTCATATTGGTACAAGAAGCAGCTGAAGTACTCTAGCCAGGGTTATAGAATAACCATTCCACGCCTAAAGTTAGGAAGGGGCATTTACACCAGCTTTTCTCCGGTGTAAAGGGCTGCGCCTAAATTTTAGTCACTGGGACAGTGCTATGAGTATTCAGTAAACCATGCCGGTTTATAGAATACACATAGTCGCATTTTCCATCCTGTGATGAGGCAATCCCCGATGGTCCCTCTCGGGGGTGGATTCTCAGTAAAACAACCCTAGAGATAAAGCTTCTGGCCTTAGGCCTAAAGGAGGGAAGGAAAAGACCCTCAGAAGAAGGGGAATAGGATTGTTCCCTCCTAAACTAGAGGCGGAGTTACGTTGTTTGGCAGCCAGGGGGAGCCTCAGTGAGAAAGTCCAGCTCCCCTGGATGGAAAAAGGGGAGAGGCGCCTCATCAGGAAGGGGAAGCTGGGGGGAGGAGGAGCCAGGCCCAGTCCCAGATGAAATAGGCAGGCTTCTTGAGCCACGGCAGAGAGGAAAGAAAGCACCTGGGTAGAGTTACCATATATCCGGATTTTACCCAGACGTGTCCTCTTTTTGGTCCGGGCGTCCAGACGGGTTTTGCCAGTCCGCCAATTTGTCCGGATTTCTGGACAAACAGGCAGTCAAGCGGCGGGCCTATCCTAGCCTCCCCTTTCCCTTACTTACTATCTACTGCCCTGGTGGTCTAGTGACCTCTTCGGGCAGGAAAGAGCCCCCTCTTTTCTGCCAGGAGTGCTGCCCTTGCCCTGCATCCTGTAGCTGTGACGGTCTCGGGATTCAAAATGGCCACCGAGAGTTGTAGCGGCCTCGCGAGATTTCAACTCTCGGCGGCCATTTTGAATCCTGAGACTGTCACAGCAACAGGATGCAGGGCAAGGGCAGCGCTCCGGGCAGAAAGAGGGGGGGCTCTTTCCTGCCCCGAAGAGGTCCCTAGACCACCAGGGCAGAGTAGATATTAAGTAAGGGGAGGAAGGTGACGGGAGGGCAGGGGAGGGGAAATGTGACCTGGGGGAGGAAGGGGAATATGTGACGGGGGCAGGGCGAGGATGCGAAGGGGGCGGGCATGGGCGGGGCAGGGGTGGGACATGTATCTTCTTTTTGAGAGGACAAAATATGGTAACCCTACACCTGGGTAGAGGAAGATCTCGCTCTCTCCCACCTGGAGGTTATGGGGTGTACAGAGAAAGGTAACCTTAACTGGTTGTGAGGGCGATGAACTGGAATAGGAAGCCTGCTAGAAGAATTCTAGGTACTGCAAAAGGGTAGTTGTAGGAAGCCACAGAAAGAAGCTTATTGGAACAGGAAGCTGCCAGCCCTTAGTAGGGAAGGGGGCAGACCGTGAAAGAAGCCTTTGGGAGCGGGGACTGCCAGCCTCAATCGTAGAGGTGCAGACTGCTGAAAGAAGTTTGTGGGGAACATTTGAAGTTGGACCAGATACCCCTAGTGGAACAGAACGAAAACTCTTAAAATTAATTTGCATTTGTGGACACTGCTGATTTGTTATTTTCCTTTTGTTTGCTGCACTTGTGTTAACACTGTTTGGCTGGAATAAAGGAAGAAAACCTGAAGTGGATTGCTTTGTGGCCTTGACCTGAATTCAGGGAAACTATAAAGCTGGGAGTGTAGTGCAAGTTATAGGAGGCCTGAAGGAGCACGGGACCCAGGGTTATTATCATAGTTACATAGTAGGTGACGGCAGAAAAAGACGGTCCATCCAGTCTGCCCAACAAGACACACAATCCAGTCACAATCCACACTGATTTTTTTCGGTCCCAAATGTAGAATCCGGCCCTTAATGGCTGGCTTAAGTGCTTGTGCCTGTAAATGCAGACTTTGCTAGTTTCTATAGCAGTAGCTGTGCATACAACTGCCATGATAGAATCTGTGCTTAGGCACATCATCCCAGCACCTACAGTAACCTGAGAATTATTCTTGTAAAGGCACTCACAGTTACATTCCCCTTTGGGTGCATAAATATACTGAAAACTAGCACTTGGCGTGTGATTACAAGGGGGGGGGGAGCATGTGGGAGGAACATGGGCGTGGCTCTCAGTTACACACATAACTTAATAGCCGCTGAGAGGGGGGCAGGGGGGACAAAATTCCCTGGGCCCGGGCCTTCAAGGGGGCCCCGCGCCGCAGTCCCACCCGCCCTCCGTCGTCGACTGTCTGCCACCGGGCCGGGCCCCCTGCATTGAAATCACAGCGCCTCTCACCGCCGTGTGAAAGTGCTGCAGGCAGCAGGGCAGCAGATTGCCTCCCTTCGGGCCTCCTTCCCTCCCGTCTGACGTAACTTCCGCGAGGGCGGGACACATGGAGGGAAGGTGGCCCGAAGGGAGGCGATCTGCTGCCTTGCTGCCTGCAGTGCTTTCACACGGAGGTGAGAGGTGCAGTGATTTCAATGCAGGGGGCCCAGCCCGGTGGCAGACGGAAGGGGGTGGGGGGGGGAGCGGTGACCTCAGGGGGGGGCCGCCTTGCCCCGTGCCCGGCCCAGTCTCTTGGCGGCCCTCCATAACTTACACAGTCCTGTAAATCTGGGGTGTCCACCTTCGGCCCTGGCCAGGTCGGGTTTCCAGGATCTTCTCAATCAATATGCATGAGATCTATTTGCATACAATGGTGGCAGTGCATGCAGATCGATCCCATGCATATTCATTGGGGAAATTCTGAAAACGTGACTGGATTGCAGCCCTGGAGGACTGAGTTTGGACAGCCCTGCAGTACATTGTGCATACCCTTGCCGCATTTAACGACCCACAGTTATGGCTGGTGTAACAGTGCCTGAATGTCAAGTATGCCAATGCCAGTTTAAGGTAGTCTTCTATATTTATTGGGATTTATTAACCGCCTTTATGAAGAGATTCACCCAAGGCGGTAATAATGGAATCTGGACCCCCAGACGGTTCTTACTGCACAGCAAGGGATCATCTATATGGAGGCCCCCATACACACACTTTTGGCTTTCAAAGCTTTCTGTCAGGGTACACCTTTTGTATCTTTCCTCGTTGACCATTCAGTATTCTTCAACACGTGTCCTTCGCTCCGTGAATGGCCACCATATGGCCCTACCGGGGTCCCGCTTAACTCAAATGGAAATTACATGTCACAGTGATTTTTGTTTCTTTGTTGCCCCTCGTTTGTGGAACTCCAGGCCACTGTCTATACACAGTGAAGTCAATCTAAAGGCATTTAAAGCACTTTTGGAATCCAGAAGGAAGGGATCCTCAGAAGCTTAGCGGAGATTGGGTGGCAGAGTCGGTGGTGGGAGACGCGGCTAGTGGTTGGGAGGCGGGGCTAGTGCTGGGAAGACTTCTACGGTCTGTGCCCTGAAAATGGCAGATGCAAATCAAGTTCAGGTGTACACATAAAGTAGCACATATGAGTTTATCTTGTTGGGCAGACTGGATGGACTGTACAGGTCTTTCTCGGCCGTCATCTACTATGTACGTTACTATCCAGCTCATTTTTGAAAGTGATCGCCGGGCATCTTCCGACATAAATCGGGAGATGGCCGGCGATCTCTCATAAGCGGCCAAATCGGTATAATCGAAACCCTCTTTTTTGACACCATCGCCGTTTTCCCGTCGCCAAGCCGGTGAAAGTTCAAGGGGGTGTGTCGGCGGCATAGCGAAGGCGGGACATGGGCGGGCATGGGCGTGGCTAACAGATGGCTGGCTTAGGCACATAATGGAAAAAACAAAAGCGGCGTTAATGACTATTTCGCCGGTTTTACTTGGTCCTTTTATTTTCACGACCAAGCCTCAAAAATGTGCCCCAACTCACCAGATGACCACCGGAGGGAATGGGGGATGACCTCCCCGTACTCCCCCAGTGGTCACCAACACCCTCCCACACTAAAAAAAATAAAAATAAAAACCTTTTTTGCCAGCCTGTAGGCCAGCCTCAAATGTCATACCCAGCACCCAGACAGCAGTATGCAGGTCCCTGGAACAGTTTTTAGTGGGTACTGCAGTGCACTTCAGGCAGGCAGACCCAGGCCCATCCCCCCCTACCTGTTACACTTGTGGTGGTAAGTGTTGAGCCCTCCAAACCCCCCCCCCCCAAAACCCACTGTACCTACATGTAGGTGCCCCCCTTCACCAATAAGGGCTATGGTAATGGTGTAGAGTTGTGGGGAGTGGGTTTGGGGGGGATTTGGGGGGCTCAGCACCCAAGGTAAGGGAGCTATGCACCTGGGAGCTATTTGTATATTTTTGTTTCATTTTTAGAAGTGCCCCCCCTAGGGTGCCCAGTTGGTGTCCTGGCATGTCAGGGGGACCAGTGCACTACAAATGCTGGCTCCTCCCACGACCAAATGCCTTGGATTTAGCCGGGGTTGAGATGGCCGCTTTTAGTTTCCATTATCGCTGAAAAACAAAAGCGGCCATCTTAAACCCGGCGAACTCTGGCATTTGGCCGGTCCAAACCGTATTATCGAAACAAAAAATGGCCGCCCATCTTTTTTGATAATACGGTTCTGGCCAGCTGTTTGCGGCGCCGCCAAAATAGATTGCCGGCAATCTATTTTGCTGGCGCCATTCGATTATTCCCCGCCACGTTACTTTTGAAGGCATGGTTGTTCCAACTAGCATATTCCAGTGAGTGAGGTGGCTCTCTTGGGTGCCGATATCTGGGGGAGACTATGCATGAATCCCAGCTGTGTACTGGATGCCATTTTAACTATGCAGTGTTTCTTGTATGCATGTTTTACTTTCCTATTGAACAATAGTTCATTTTCTTTGCTTTTTTTATTTCATTTGTAAACCACTTTGATCTGTCCATCAGTTAAAGCTGTATATCAAATTATGAATAAATGAGAGGTTGCTGACATTTTCATGCCACTTGAACACCTAAATGTGCAGGGATGGGATTTGATATACAATCTTTCTGTATTACAATCAAAGCAGTTTACATATTGTAGTGCAGGAGTAGCCTAGTGGTTAGTGCAGTGGGCTTTGGTCCTGAGGAACTGAGTTCAATTCCCACTTCAAGCACAGGCAGCTCCTTGTGACTCTGGGCAAGTCACTTAACCCTCCATTGCCCCATGTAAGCCGCATTGAGCCTGCCATGAGTGGGAAAGCGCAGGGTACAAATGTAACAAAAATAAAATAGATACTATTGGAGATTCTACTGGAGATTCTACATGGAATGTTGCTACTATTGGAGATTCTACATGGAATGTTGCTATTCCACTAGCAACATTCCATGTAGAAGGCTGCGCAGGCTTCTGTTTCTGTGAGTCTGACGTCCTGCACGTACGTGCAGGACGTCAGACTCACAGAAGCAGAAGCCTGCGCGGCCACATTGGTGATCTGCAAGGGCCGACTTCTACATGGAATGTTGCTAGTGGAATAGCAACATTCCATGTAGAATCTCAAATAGTAGCAACAGTGGAGGAGTGGCCCAGTGGTTAGGGTGGTGGACTTTGGTCCTGAGGAACTGAGTTCGATTCCCACTTCAGGCACAGGCAGCTCCTTGTGACTCTGGGCAAGTCACTTAACCCTCCATTGCCCCATGTAAGCTGCATTGAGCCTGCCATGAGTGGGAAAGTGCAGGGTACAAATGTAATAAAAATAAAAATAGTGGTAAGTGCAGTGGACTTTGATCGTGGGGAGCTGGGTTCAATTCCCACTGCAGTTTGGCGGGTTGGGGGTCCCCAACCCACACCCGCTGAAGCCTTTCTCCAGTGCTGTTCTCTATGCAATGCCTGCCTTGCTTCCTCTCATGTCGCGTCCATGCTCAGTTTTAGCGAAACTGAGCACGCGCAACACTGGCGGCACTTCCCGTTTCACCATAGGGCTTCATCAGGGGAATTGGTACATTTGTGCTGCATTCTATAAAGAAAATAGAGCAATTATAATACGCAGCATGGTGCGACCGCACCTCAAATATTGTGTTCAATTCTGGTTGCCGTATCTCAAAAAGGATATATTGGAATTAGAAAAGGTGCAGAGAAGGGCGACGAAAATGATAAAGGGGATGGGACGACTTCCCTATGAGGAAAGGCTAAAGCGGCTAGGGCTCTTCAGCTTGGAGAAAAGGCGGCTGAGGGGAGATATGATAGAGGTCTATAAAATAATGAGTGGAGTGGAACGGGTAGATGTGAAGCGTCTGTTTACGCTTTCCAAACATGCTAGGACTAGAGGGCATGCGATGAAGCTACATTGTAGTAAATTTAAAACGAATTGGAGAAAATGTTCTTCACTCAACGTGTATTTAAACTCTGGAATTTGTTGCCAGAGAATGTGGTAAAGGTGGTTAGCTTAGCGGAGTTTAAAAAAGGTTTGGACGGCTTCCTAAAGGAAAAGTCCATAGACCATTATTAAATGGACTTGAGAAAAATCCACTATTTCTGGGATAAGCAGTGTAGAATGTTTTGTACTTTTTGGAGATCTTGCCAGGTGTTTGTGACCTGGATTGGCCACTGTTGGAAACGGGATGCTGGACTTGATGGACCTTTGGTCTTTCCCAGTATGGCAATACTTATGTACTTATGCACTTTACTGACGAGCAAATTCAAGAAGACAGATTCACTTTACTCACAGTGATTTTGTTTCTCGGGCTGCTATGCAGTATATGCACTGAAGAAAAAAATGGTATTTATTTAAACCCAGATGCCGGCTAGTGATGAACCAACCTCTTTTAAAGCAGTTTACATTAACCTATAGGAGAACACTGCATCATTGAGGTTTCAAAAATAAATGACACCCATTCAGTTGAATTGTTTAAACCTTCCGGTTCCAATGTTCGTAATTTGTGAACCTAACGTTGTTCTAACCAAAGCAATTGCAAGTTTCTAGCAACACCTCGCATATTCTAGTCATGCGTGCTATATTTTTTTCATAGAATGCAGCACAAACATACCAATTCTATTGATGAAGCCCTATGGTGAAACAGGAAGCCCGTTGGGATTCAGATAAGGGTTTGAAATGATTCAGACAAGTGTGATTGAGTGCTAAATATTGAGTGCGCTCTACCATGATTTTAGGAAAAAAAACAAATAACAAAATCCTATATAATAATTCTCACCTCCAACAGGATGTGCCTGGGACCGTGCCTGCCGGAAGTGGTCTGCTAGGCAGGCATGCACTGACCTCAGTGACATCAGTGACAGACAATTTGGCAAAGCAAAACAATCTGAGTGCTGGCCATTAGGACACAGGGTTGATAGGAGAGTTTTAAAAGACTGAAGGAACCGAAAGTGTTAAATGGGGGGAGGGGGGAGTTCTGAAAGACTGAAAGACATGAACATTTGGGAAACGAAAACAATCTGAATGCTGGCCATTAGGACACAGGGTTGATAGGAGAGTTTTAAAAGACTGAAGGAACCGAAAGTGTTAAATGGGGGGAGGGGGGGAGTTCTGAAAGACATGAACATTTGGGAAAGGAAAACAATCTGAATACTGGCCATTAGGACACAGGGTAGATAGGACAGTTTTAAAAGACTGAAGGAAAGGAAAGTGTTAAACTGGAGAAGGGGGGAGGGGGGGTTGTGAATGACTGAAAGACATGCAAATTTGGGACAGGAAAACAATCTCAATGCTGGCCATTAGCACACAGGGTACATAGGAGAGTTTTAAAAGACTGAAGGAACCAAAAGTGTTCGGGGGGGGGGGGGGGGGGGGGGGGGCAAGTTCTGAATGAATTGAAAGAAATTAAAATTTACGAGAGGAACACAATCTGAATGCCGGGCATTTGTACACAGGGTAGATAGGACACTTTTTTTTTTTTTTTTAAATGAAGGACGTGAAAGTATTACATCTTGGGGGAGGGGTGAGGAGGAAAGCGGTGGGGTATCCGGATACTGGGCGTTAGGGCCACGGGGGTACATAGACTTTTGAAAGCCTTAAGGAACCCAAAGTGTGGGAAGGAGGAGGAAAAGGAGGGGACGGAACGGGGTGAGGGGCATTAGGAACAGGGGAGGGGGCCCTGTCACACACTCTCATTCTCACACACACACTGTCACACAGACAGTCTCACTCTGTCACACACCCGCACATTCACTCTGCCTCTCTCTCTCAAACATACACACTCCCAGGAAAACCTTGCTAGCGCCCGTTTCATTCGTTCCAGAAACGGGCCTTTTTTACTAGTATATATATAACTGAATAAAGTTTTGTTAGGTAGGGTAGAGGTTTTTTGACCGATAATTATGTGAAAGTCTGTTGAGACCATAATCCTTCATTGCAGATATAAGTCCGCAGACTATTTATGAGGTCTTTTCCTCTTTTTCCGTGCATTTGATTATAATATTTTATACCATTGTATTTCATTCAATTAGGTTTTTTGTAGTTATGGAATAACTTGATCAGTTGTTGAATGAATATTCCTCTATAATTTTTTTTGTATTGGTACATACCCATGAAAACCAAGACAGACTACATTAGAGTCCTCTAAACAGGTTAGGAGCAGCGAATGCAATAAAGTGTGAAACTCCAGCTTCTAGCAAATGACACAATTTTCAAAGAAGCCTCAACTTGAACGCTTAGAATTTGCTCATGACAGGTTGAGAGTCAACTCCTTCGCCTATATTCCTCAATGATGAACAGATGGAAATAACAATATTCCCCACACTCCCAATCCCAGTATTTGTCGGCTGTGGCTCTCATTCATTCATCCATAATATCTTGCACTTGCTTAAATTTAAAATCAGCTGATTCTGTGCCAGCCTGTCCCTGACATATTGTAAGCAGTGCAAGACAAACACGGTCACATCTGTCGTACTATCCAATGGTAAAAACAATCTCAGTATCTTGCTCATATACTTTATACCCATGGGACTGCCATTTCTATGCAGGCCCCGATGAATTGCCTCACCATGCCTATTACTGCAAGCTGTTGGAGGTATTGGGGGGGAGGGGAGGGAGAGTTATAGGCCATTTGAGAAGGATTAATGCCTTTTCCTCCAGCCAGTTTGCTGAAATCCAGCAGGACATTTCATTCATCCGTGGCCATCAGAATCCACACACATGGCAGTAGAGTTTAAGTCCCATGCTCTCAAGGTCACCTTTTCCCAAACTTTACAGCCTATATTTCAGCAGGGAGAGGTTAAAGGGCCCTTTTACAGAGCGGTGGTAAGCCCAACACAGGCTTACCAATTGCTCTTTTGGGACTACCGCTGGCCCAACGCGGCTGACGGTGGAAGTCCCGCCCCAAGCACGCCTCATTTCCGGGGGAAAAAAAGAAAACCCCCGGAAATGGCTTGTGCGCTGCTAACTTGGGGAGGGGTAATCGAGCATCGCGCTGCCCGGTTAGCGTGGGAGCCCTTATCGCCACCTCAGTGGGTGGAGGTAAGGTCTCACCGCCGTATGGCCACACGGTAAAAGTTCTTTTACTACATGGTGATGTGTGTCTGGGGGCTTTTTTACCTGCTGTGGTAAAAAAAGGCCCCGGTGCACGGGAAAAAATGGTTCCCACCGCTAGCGCAGGCCTTGCTTTCCCGCAGCTTGGTGAAAGGACCCCTAAGTGACTTGCCAGAAGTCACACAGAGTAGTGAGTAGAAAGAACGAGCCTGCAATCTCAAGTAACAGCCTTTACTTTGGCTTTCCAGTGCACTGCCTCCTGTGTGTATAGATAGAGTGACGTACTGTAGTGACGGAGCTTCATCACTAATACATAGTAACATAGTAACATAGTAGATGACGGCAGAAAAAGACCTGCACGGTCCATCCAGTCTGCCCAACAAGATAACTCATATTTGCTGCTTTTTGTGTATACCCTACTTTGATTTGTACCTATGCTCTTCAGTGCACAGACCGTATAAGTCTGCCCAGCACTATCCTCACCTCCCCAGCCCTGCCTCCCAACCCCGGCTCTGGCACAGACCGTACAAGTCTGTCCAGCACTATCCCCGCCTCCCAACCTCCAGCCCCGCCTCCCGATCTTGACTAAGCTCCTGAGGATCCATTCCTTCGGCACAGGATTCCTTTATGCTTATCCCACGCATGTTTGAATTCCGTTACCGTTTTCATTTCCACCACCTCCCGCGGGAGGGCATTCCAAGCATCCACTACTCTCTCCGTGAAAAAATACTTCCTGACATTTTTCTTGAGTCTGCCCCCTTCAATCTCATTTCATGTCCTCTCGTTCTACCACCTTCCCATCTCCGGAAAAGATTTGTTTGCGGATTAATACCTTTCAAATATTTGAACGTCTGTATCATATCACCCCTGTTTCTCCTTTCCTCCAGAGTATACATGTTTAGTTCAGCAAGTCTCTCCTCATACGTCTTGTAACGCAAATCCCATACCATTCTCGTACATAATAATAAGGAAAGTTTCAATCTACAGTTATGAAAAAGATTTTTAAAAAATAGATACAAATAGAGAGGTGCCCCACTGCAGAAAGCACAAGGGTAGATATCGGTGGTTTTATCTTTTAACAATCAAAGTTTTCTGCATTTATTTATTGCGAAGGGCTTTGGATATTTGTTATAAGTAAGTATTATTTTATTTATTTTCTGTTTTGAGTGTTACGATGTACTTCTGAAGCAGGTGGTTAGCAGAAGCATGTTGGGTCTTTTCGAAATGTAATAAATTCTAATTTGTATCCTGGACTGTATTTTTTTTTGTGGAAAGATGAAAAAATAGACCTCACTTTGGCCTTATTTTAGAAACATATGTGCAAATAGTGGTGCTTAGACATGTGTATGACACGCACATGTAAATACTGATTTCAGTAAGGCGCTATTTACGTAGGAAGATCCACATCAGGCAGGGATTTCAAGGGGGGCATGTTTTGGGCCTGACTTGGGTGGAACTGAAATTCTCTACATGTGTTGCCCAGTTTACAAAGGGAATGCACGTGTGTGGAGAAAATTTTCCACACTGGGTTTTATAACAGCTCAAAGACCTGCATATGTTTTTAAAAAGTGCTCAATTCGTCCTGGGCTTTGCATGAGGGATTACGGGAATCGTTCTTCTCAATTCTAGGTCCTGCATTTCCTTCTCCAAATTGACAGCAACTTAAAATTGTGAGATGGGAAGGCGGTAGAACGAGAGGACATGAAACGAGATTGAAGGGGGGCAGACAAGAAAAATGTCAGGAAGTATTTTTTCACAGAGAGAGTGGTGGATACTTGGAATGCCCTCCTGCGGGAGGTGGTGGAGATGAAAACGGTAACGGAATTCAATCATGCGTGGGATAAACATAAAGGAATCCTGTTCAGAAGGAAGGGATCCTCAGAAGCTTAGCCGAGATTGGGTGGCAGAGCCGGTGGTGGGAGGCGGGGCTGGTGGTTGGGAGGCGGGGCTAGTGCTGGGCAGACTTACGGTCTGTGCCCTGAAAATGGCAGGTACAAATCAAGGTCAGGTATACACAAAAAGTAGCACATATGAGTTTATCTTGTTGGGCAGACTGGATGGACCATGCAAGTCTTTTTCTGCCGTCATCTACTATGTTACTATTTGGCAGTGCTGAATGTGCAATTTAGTGACATGAGGCAGGAACACATGGCAATGGCACCGCTTAAATATGACGTTGTGAAATTGCCACTTCCAGGCATATAAGTGCCAACAACGCCATAGGGACAGTGCCATGTATATTTGTGAAATGACTTCTCACCTCACATGTGCACTCCTGCAGGTAGTTTAGAAAAGCCTCTGTCTCAGAACTGAGCACACCCCGCCCTGTATGCCTCAATTCTGATCACGGTAAACGGGACTCTTTGAGTCTTAAAACCCAGCAGAGATCAGGGTATGTCTACCCAAAGAGACATTTTGCTAAGTGTGTGAGCGGCGAGTTAATGTATACATAGTCAGTAATTGTGTGAGTAGCAAAGCAGAGGGTGTTTGAATGGCCTCAAGGTGCCTCCATATCATCATAGCTCCTCCCCTTTCTTTCTTTCTCTTCCCATTGTTCACAACCCTTTTCCTTTCCATCTCTTCTCCCTTCTCTTCCCTTTAGTCTCCTCTCCCCCTCTCCTGATCTTCCTTCCCCACCCATATTGTCAGTACCTCTTATGTTATATTGTACAAGTTGTGCACTCAAATTCCAGAGCACACGACTCCAAGGGAGATATGGAGGGGCAAGGGTGGGTCAGGGAGTATCAGGTAGTTACATGCACCGGATAGAGAATGCCACATTTATGCACACAGGGCTTCTTTTGCAATGCCGCGCTAGCGATTCCCGCTTGGCAAATGAGAGGAAGCCCATAGGAATTTATTTATTTATTTATTTGTTGCATTTGTACCTCACATTTTCCCACCTATTTGCAGGCTCAATGTCGCTTACATAGTACCGTCAAAGGCGTTTTCCCAGTCGGTGGATAGCAAATACAAAGTTGTATAGTGATCGTATGAGGTATAAGTGGAGGGTCGGAATGGATGAAGATTGCGTGTTGTCCTGTTCGATCATAGTCGTGCTGTGTTGGTAGGTGAGGAGGGTTACGTGGGGTCGTTGGGGTCGGCCTTTTTGAAGAGGTTAGCCACACCGAGAATCCGTAGTGCGGCTTTGTAAAAGAGGCCCATAACTGCTTACATTTCGGCCATTTGGTGGCATGTTTGCACCTAAAATAAGGCACATAAATGAAGATTTCTGCTAGTTGTCCCCTTCTCCGACCTGACCCATTTTAAGCATCGGTTCCAACCCTCCCTTTTGATCCAATTCCCCCTTCCCCCAATATTAAAAAATGCCCTGGTGGTCCAGTGGCCCCCACACTCCTCTCCCCTCTCAGTCACAAATGGACCTGGTGGTCTAGCAGAACCCCCCCCCCCCCGAGACCCTATACCTGATAGGAGGCAGAAGCAATGCCCACTCACTCCTGCTTCTCCAGGCGCCATCTTCAAAATGGCAGTGCTTCATCCCTTGTGGTGCATCCTGGGATGCACTAGGCAGGGTCTTTCTACCACTCCTTCTCCCTCGAGCAACTCCGTTCTTTTTCAGTGCTTGTTTACTTCTTCGGCAGCAGCAATTTCAGCCTGAGAAGTGCAGGGTCCACAGTGCACATCCTTCTGAAAATGGAATTCCATGTCCACAGATGGACAGACAAACAGGCAACCTGATGGTCTGACCTAGTGTTTTCATGCAGTGGACTTTGATCCTTGGGAAGTGGGTTCAATTCCCACTGCAGCTCCTTGTGACTCTGGATAAGTTACTTAACCCTCCATTGCCCCTGGTACAAATAAGTACCTGTATATACTATATAAACCACTTAGAATGTAGTTGCAAAAACCACAGAAAGACAGTATATCAAGTCCCATTTCCCTTTCCCCAGTTGAGATTCTACAAGGAATGTTGCTACTATTTGAGATTCCATATGGAATGTTGCTATTATTTCAGATTCTTTTGAGATTCTACATGGAATGTTGATACTAGTTGAGATTCTACGTGGAATGTTGCTAGTGGAGAAGTAGCCTAGTGGTTAGTGTAGCAGACTTTGATCCTCGGGAACTGGGCTTGATTCCCACTGCAGTTCCTTGTGACTCTGGGCAAGTCACTTAACCTGCCATTGTCCAAGGTACAAATAAGTACTTGTATATACTATGTAAACCACTTTGAATGTAGTTGCAAAAACCACAGAAAGGCAGAATATCAAGTCCCATTCCCTTTCCCTCAACAGGTGCTATGGCTGGAGTGAAACAAGCCTAAAAGTTAAAGCATTGTTGCTTTTCAGAGGCAAGCTTTGAGTCTGTTCTCTATTTTATGAGCAGAAAGAAAGCAGTTAAAATTCTGATTTATTTCAAAGACACTCTTATCAACTACAGGGTATGAGGCACTCACTTCCTGAACTTCATTCCCTCGGGGATGTTGGCATAAAGTGAACAGTTGAACAATCAATCTTGGACTTTTCATTAGCTTATTTCTGGTGGTAAAAAAATATAAATAGAATAATAATGAAAAAGAGAGATTGATTCGCTACATGACAATATCAATTCAATCTTAATGATATAAGGTACGAATCAATCTAATTTTTCATAACATGGTCTGAATCGATTCTAATATAGATAGATAGAAAGAAAGATAGATGTGTTTGTAGAGTGTTTGAAAATTATATTCTTTCTTACTTCCTTTCTGGTTTGGCATATCATCTCGGAAGCTGCAAGTTTATGTTCCTGTTCTGAAGTGTGTATCCTGCTGGGTTGTTAATGCCATTAAAATTGGGAAAAGCCAACAGGGGTCTGGATCGTATTGATCAAAAAATTCAAAACACAAAGGGGTCCTGATTCTTCAATAAATTCTAGTAACTGCGATAATAATAAATCACAATAAACAAGGGGAAAATAAATCCAAATCTAATATGCTTGAATGTGTGCGGAAACAGAGGTTAGAATTTGCTACCTATGCCCATCCGGGTTATTCTTTCAGGCACTTCACTTTCAATGCACGATAGGTTTGGCTTTGTTTAGCTCTTGATAGGATAACCAAGTAACTTTCTGTCCGAGGTGACGGAGTGAGACAATCCTAAGTTAATCACCAATAGTATATCAGGAGATGTAGTCCTACTTTCTTAGGGGCCCAGCTATGATAGGCATAGTAACATAGTAAATGACGGCTGATAAAGACCTGAACGGTCCATCCAGTCTGCCCAACAAGATAAACTCATTTTACATGGTATGCGATACTTTATATGTATACCTGAGTTTGATTTGTCCTTGCCTTTCTCAGGGCACAGACCGTAGAAGTCTGCCCAGCACTGTTCTTGTACTAAAAGTTCTGAAGCTAGCATCGAAGCCCCTTAAAATTTACACTCAAGCCTATCCCTATCTATTCAGTCACGATCTAGGCGTAGACCGTAGAAGTCTGCCCAGCACTGTTCTTGTACTAAAAGTTCTGAAGCTAAAATTGAAGCCACTTAAAATTTACACTCCAGCCCATTCATATCTATTCAGTCACGATCAGTGCACAGACCGTAGAAGTCTTCCCAGCACTGGTTTTGCTTCCCAGTTACCGGCGTCGCCACCCAATCTCCACTAAGATTCCATGGATCCATTCCTTCTAAACAGGATTCCTTTGTGTTTATCCCACGCATGTCTGAATTCCGTTACCGTTTTCATCTCCACCACCTCCCTAGGGAGGGCATTCCACCACCCTCTCCATGAAAAAATACTTCCTGACATTACTCCTGAGTCTGCCCCCCTTCAACCTCAATTCATGTCCTCTACTTCTACCGCCTTCCCATCTCCGGAAAGGGTTTGTTTGTGGATTAATATCTTTCAAATATTTGAAAGTTATTAATCCGCAAACAAACCTTTTCCGGTAAGGCAAATGGCTTAACGTCAAATGCATTAAAGTGTGCCACACATGCAGATGACTGTGTGCTAAATATTTTTGTTTTGTACTTCTTGAGGGGACATGTCGAGATAGAGAGTGGGCATTGTAGAAAAGCATTAGTATCATGGAAATGTTATTTGAATGTTCTAATTGTGTGCTTATTAGATAGTCCATCACTGCCAAGACCTGTCGCTTCTTCCTCCTCAACATCAGCAAAATTCGCCCTTTCCTCTCTGAGCATACCACCAGAACTATCATCCACGCTCTCATTACCTCTCGCCTTGATTACTGCAACTTACTCCTCACCGGCCTCCCACTCGGCCACCTATCCCCCCTTCAATCCGTTCAGAACGCTGCTGCACGTCTTATATTCCGCCAAAACCGATATACTCATATCACCCCTCTCCTTAAATCACTTCATTGGCTTCCGATCAGATATCGCATACAATTCAAGCTCCTGCTCCTTACCTACAAGTGCACTCAGTCTGCGGCTCCTCACTACCTCTCCACCCTCATCTCCCCCTATGTTCCCGCCCGTAACCTCCGCTCACAGGACAAAGCCCTTCTCTCAGTACCCTTCTCCACCACTGCCAACTCCAGGCTCCGCTCATTCTGCCTTGCCTCACCCTATGCCTGGAACAATCTTCCTTTACCCATACGCCATGCCCCCTCCCTACCCATCTTCAAATCTCTGCTTAAAACTCACCTCTTCTATGCTGCCTTCGGCGCCTAACCACTCAAGATATATAGAATGCCCCAAATCTATCCACCCTATCAGATTATCTGTTCACTCGTCCTCTAGATTGTTCACTTGTCTTTTAGATTGTAAGCTCTTTGAGCAGGGACTGTCCTTCTATGTTTAAATTGTACAGCGCTGCGTAACCCTAGTAGCGCTTTAGAAATGCTAGTTAGTAGTAGTAGTATTATGCTTACATCTTATTATATCTCCGTTATTTGAATTTCAGTGCTTTTAAATGCGTATATTTTTGATCCTGCTTCATGGTAGTCTTATTATTAGATTTCAATGTGCTATTTTCAAGTTTCCTTTTTCATTGTATTTGTTTGTACTATTGTTATGCTGTTAATAATAAGACTGAAAATGCTATAATGCCTTTGTATCGCTCCATGTTGCGTCTGCACCTTGAGTATTGCGTTCAAGTCTGGTCGCTGTAGCTCAAAAAAGATATAGCAGAATTAGAAAAGGTTCAAAGAAGAGCGACTAAAATGATAAAGGGGATGGAACTCCTCTCGTATGAGGAAAGGCTAAAGAGGTTAGGGCTCTTCAGCTTGGAAAAGAGACGGATGAGGGGAGATATGATTGAAGTCTACAAAATCTTGAGTGATGTACAACGAGTAGAAGTAAATAGATTTTTTTACCCATTCCAAAAGTACAAAGACTAGGGGACACTCGAGGAAGTTACATGGAAATACTTTTAAAACAAATAGGAGGAAATATTTTTTTTTACTCAACGAATAGTTAAGCTCTGGAACACTTTCCTGGAGGATGTGGCAACAGCAGTTAGCGTATTTGGGTTTAAAAAAGGTTTGGACAAATTCCCGGAGGAAAAGTTCATAGTATGCTATTGAGGCAGACATAGGAAGCAACTGCTTGCCCTTGGATTTGTAGTATGGAATGTTGCTACTCCTTGAGATTCTTCATGGAATCTTGTCACTCTTTAGGATTCCAGAATCTTGCTATTCTTTGGGGTTCTACATGGAATGTTGCCACAATTTGGGTTTCTGCCAGGTACTTGTGACCTGGCTTGGCCACTGTTCGGAAAACAGGATACTGAGCTAGATGGACCATTGGTCTGAACCAGTATGGCTACTCTTATGTTATGTTATGTTAAACTGTACCTGCTGTACAACGTGTTGGGTGAATCTCTTCATAAAGGCGGTTAATAAATCACAATAAATTCTATATAATAATTTGCACCTCTGTCTGGATGCCTGGGTTCATAACACACTTCCCATTGGTCCGCCCTGGGGATGATGTCACAGGGCGGACCAATGGGAAGTGAGAGGGGAGGGAAGCCAGCACCAGCCACCGGAGGTCTGCACAGAATCACCCCCCCAAGTTCACGACGACCTGGGAAGGGAAGCCAGCACCAGTTCCATGCCCCCCTACCTCCCTCCCTCCCGCCTTCCACTCCCGTCCGAGTTCCACACCCCCCCCCTCTCCTCCGGAGGTCTGCACAGAATGCCCCCTACCTCCCTCCCTCCCTCCTTCCTTCCACTCCTGTCTGAGTTCCACACCCACCCACTCCTCCAAGTTCCCGCGCCTCCCTCCCTCTCTGTGCCCTCCGAGTGGAAGCAGGACGTGTGCGGTTGTCCCTCCCCTTTGTAAGTGCCGGCTGTTATTTAAAACTTTTTACCTGGTGCTCCGCCGGCAACAGTGAAGTCCAGCAGGCACGGCACAGCGCTTCACACTGCCTTCGCTTCTGTTTCAGCTCTGCCTTTGGTCTTGCCCTTCCGCAAACAGGAAATGAGGGCGGGACCAGAGGCAGAGCTGAATCAGAAGTGAAGGCAGTGTGAAGCGCCATGCCATGCCTGCTAGACTTCACTGTTGCCAGCGGAGCACCAGGAGGTAAGAAGTTTTAAATAACAGCCGGCACTTACAAAGGGGAGGGCCAGCTGCACACATCCTGCTTCCACTCGGAGGGCACAGAGAGAGAGGGAGGGAGGGAGGCGTGGGGGTGTGGAACTCGGACGACAGGGGGTGCATGGAACTCGGAGGGCAGGGGAGGAGAGGGGGGAGGGGGTCCTGGAACTGGAACGGGAGGGGGTCCTGGAACTCAGTCCTGGAACTCGAAGGGGAGGGGCGTCCTGGAACTCGAAGAGGAGGGAGAAGGGGGTCCAGGAACTCGAAGGGGAGGGGGGAGGAGGGGGTCCTGGAACTCGAAGGGGAGGGGTGCCTGGAACTCGGAGAACAGGGAGGGAGGCAGGTAGTGGGGCATGGAACTCAGAGGGAGGGAGGGAGGCAGGTAGGGGGTCATGGAACTCGGAGGGGAGGGGGGCTGGAACTCGGAGGACAGAGAGAGGGAGGGAGGAAGGGTGGTAGGGAGGGGGAGGGGGCCCTGGAACCTTGTTAGCGTCTGTTTCATTTCTGTTGGAAACGGGCCTCTTTTACTAGTAATTGGTAATTTTGAAAAATGACCGCACGATAATGCCAACATTAGTGTGTGGCCGTTAAACAAATATAAAATTTGTTTTTTTTTTATTGCTGTGGGACAAATGCCTTAGTACCAGGGAAGGACCGATGTAAGGACGCGCTAAGGGCCATTTTTACCGCAGGTGTGTAAAAGGACCCTTAGGTGGTTTAGAACTGCCTGACTGCCACCTCGCTGAGTTCCAGCAGGGATACTTTAAATCAGTCCTGGGCTTCGATAACATTATCCTCTGCATAGTGGGACCTGCAGGACTTGTTTAGAGGGGGATATTTTGGGGATGTATGTATGGCAAAAACTAGTTCTAGCTTAAACTGACTGGGTAAGTTGGTAGGCTGTGGAACTGCAGTGCCAGGTGAAGCGAAGGCAGAACTGGCTCAGTCTATGCCAGTGATTCTCAACCAGTGCAAAATTTGGTAAGGACAGGAAGCCTGTGCTTTCCTAAGCAACCGTCTGTGCCTGCGAACTGAGGAGAGCAGAGATCCAGAAAATCAGGTTCTTGAAATCCTTATAACTGGTCCTTATTTTTGCTTCTCTACTACTCCCCCCCTCCCCCCCCCCCCCCCCCCCCCCCCCCCCCCCCCCCCCCGTGATAGCGGAAATGTTGAAGATCTGCTGCCCAAGGGGTTTTTATTTATTTATTTGTTACATTTCTACCCCACATTTTCCCACCTATTTGCAGGCTCAATGTGGCTTACATAGGACCGTGAAAGGCGTTCGCCAAGTCGGTTGATAACAAATGCAAGGTTATATAGTGGTCGAATGAGGTAGTTGTGAAGGGTCGAAAGGAATGAAGATTGTATGTTGTCCAGTACGATCATTGGTTATGCTGTGTTGCTGGGTGAGGGGGTTTACGTTGGATCGTTGGGGTAGGCCTTTTTGAAGAGGTTGGTTTTTAGTGATTTCTGTTTGCTACATAGTTTCTGAATAGGGAAGGGAAATGGGAGTTGATATAACGCCTTTCTGAGGTTTATGCAACTACATTCAAAGTGGTTTACATATATTCAGGTGCTTATTTTGTACCAGGGGCAATGGAGGGTTAAGTGACTTGCCCAGAGTCACAAGGAGCTGCAGTGGGAATTGAACTCAGTTCCCCAGGATCAAAGTCCACTGCACTAACCACTAGGCTATTCCTCCGCTCATTCCACCAATAAGAGCCAACCTCATCAGTGATGTCACAATGGCTTGATTGCCCTATACAGTTCCCCAGGATCAAAGTCCACTGCACTAACCACTAGGCTACTCCTCCACTCATTCCACCAATAAGAGCCAACCTCATCAGTGATGTCACAATGGCTTGATTGCCCGATACTTGGCTCACTTCTGATATTGTGATGTCATAAGGGAAAGGGGACTTGATATACCGCCTTTCTGAGGTTCTTGCAACTACATTCAAAGCAGTTTACATATATTCAGATACTTATTTTGTACCAGGGGCAATGGAGGGTTAAGTGACTTGCCCAGAGTCACAAGGAGCTGCAGTGGGAATTGAACTCAGTTCCCCAGAATCAAAGTCCACTGCACTAACCACTAGGCTACTCCTCCCCTCCATTCCATTCCATTCCATTCCACTCCATTCCACATTTGCAGGTTTTTGTTTCAAGTATCTAGCAGTGGATGGGTCTTATGTTGCTGTTACTGAGGTGACATCAGAATTTGAACACATATTTGTTGTGTATGACAAGTGAGGTATCTGGAACTGATGTGTTGCACACAGCTTTTTCATATGGAATCAAACAGTAGGCAGCAGTAAACTTAATGTCAACAATGAAATATTTAGATCTTTCATTCAGCTGTGAATTTGTGTTCAGTATGTCACATACATAGACTATTGTCCGCCAGCTGTGTCACAACGGAAGAAAGGTTAAGAACCAATGGTCCATGCCCTTTGACCCAGAGTTCTGTGTCTGCTCTAGCTCTGGGAAGAAACCCCCTGATGCTTCATGGATTTCACTGCGCTGATTGAAAGACAAAGATACATTATAGCCAGTAAACTGAGCAGTCCTGACCCATGACACAGCAGTCTAATGAGGGGAAACCGGAGGTTTCCTTTTTCCAAAATGACTTTCCCTGCCAGAGATTTGATTTAATTTGCAGGACCATGGTCAGTTCCTTCTTTGCATTATGGCTGCCACTCAGATCCAGCAGAATATGGGAACAGGAAGAAGGGGGAGAGGGGTTAATGCACTGCTGCCCAACCCCACTGAGCACAGGGTGATATTCTAACTACTGTCAAAACCAGATTAAACTTCCTGCCTCAATTTAAAGAACTGTTATTAGCTTCCAACACAGGCAACACGTGGTGTCTCTCATCAATCTGAGTTTCTCTTTTCGCATCCAAGGAGCAAATTCCAGTGGGTTTAGATAAAAGAGGAATTTGTTTCCCCACAAATAATATCACACATTATGCAGGATAATGGTCGGGGGAGGGGGCACATTCTGCTTTCCCACCCTTTCCTTTTTCTTACACCTCTAAATGTCACGTCCCGTGGCTGGATCTAGCAATCCAGTTCAATAAGAGCATCAGAAGATTTCCAAGGGCAATTATTTTTAATGGCTTGAAATGCCGCATGCCTTTTGAATGGCATCTCTTTCTCTCTTTTAATCTAAAAGTCGATTCGCCCTCTTTCGCTAATAGATTGTCATGCAGTGCTTGATCTGCTTGCATTTAATTGCTTGAAAAGTTTTGTTTTTGTCAATCTTCCGGGTCATCAGACAGGAGCACCACCACATGGCCTATCGATCAGTTTGCTTTGATGACTTTTATGTGAATTGCGTCTTTTGATTTACCAGTATTTAACTCTGAATGAAGTCCATGGGAGATGGGTCACGCATGTCTGACTGCCTTTTTGCCTCAAATTCCATGTTTAACATTTTGTAGTGAATGAGTATTGGGCAATGTTTGCTCTACCAAAACCATGACATTACTAGAGTGATATCAGGTTATAATGCACTGTGTCCCTTGAGCAATATAGTATGCCAAATCCATAGCTTTTATTAAAATGTAGAAAGCGATACCGTGTCATACTCGGGATCTCTATAGAACCAATATGGACCAGCTAATTCAAGTAACCAAGCAGCAGTTGCTTGTTTGGGAGAACTTACCGCTATCACTGAGTGAACGAATCAGTTTGTTTCATATGATACTGTTTCCTCGCTGACTAATCTCCTGGACCGGATGGTATTCACACTAGGGTACTGATAGAACTAAAAAATGAGCTGGCGGAGCTATTGTTATTGATTTGTGATTTACCCTTACAATCGAGCATGGAACTGGAAGATTGGAGGGTAGCCAATGTAACGCCAATATTTTTAAAAGGTTCCAGAGGAGACCCAGGAAATTATAGACAGGTGAGTCTGACATTGATGCTGGGCAAAATGGTAGAGACTATTATCAAGAACAAAATCACAGAGCACATTCAAAAGCATGGACTAATGGGACAAAGTCAATATGGATTTAGTGAAGGGAAGTCTTGCCTCACCAATCTGCTGCATTTCTTTGAAGGGGTAAACAAACATGTGGACAAAGGTGAGCCAGTTGATATTGTGTATCTAGGTTTTCAGAAGGCATTTGATAAGGTCCCTCATGAAAGACTACAGAGGAAATTAGAGGGACATGGGATCGGAAGTAGTGTGGATTAAAACTGGTTGAAAGATAGGAAACAGAGTAGGATTAAAAGGTCAATATTCGCAATGGAGAAGGGTAATTAGTGGGGTCCCTCAGGGATCGGTGCTGGGACCTCTGCTTTTTAACATATTCATAAATGACCTAGAGATGGGGGTAACTAGTGAGGTAATTAAATTTGCTGATGACACAAAGTTATTCAAAGTAGTCAAATCACGGGAAGATTGTGAAAAACTACAAGAGGACCTTATGAGACTGGGAGACTGGGTGTCTAAATGGCAGATGACATTTAATGTGAACAAGTGCAAAGTGATGCATGTGGGAAATAGAAACCCAAACTATAACTACATCATGCAAGGTTCAGCGTTGGAAGTCACGGACCGAGAAAGGGATCTAGGGATCATCATTGATGATATGTTGAAAACTTCTGCTCAATGTGCTGTTGCGGCTAGGAAAGCAAATAGAATGATGGGTATCGTTAGGAAAGAGATTGAAAACAAAAATAAGGATATTATTCTGCCATTGTATTGCTCCATGGTGCGACTGCACTTCGAGTATTGTGTTCAATTCTGGTCGCCGCACCTCAAAAAAGACATAATGAAATTGGAAAAGGTACAGAGAAGGGCGACAAAGATGATACAGGGGATGGGACGACTTCCCTATCAGGAATTTGTTGAATATTTTACAAATACATACATTGAATGTTTTTGCCTATTTACAGGTGTCCCACTATGTTAACACTTGTTTGCCAAACTGCTCTCGAGGGATTTTTTTGCTATTGGAAGCATTCTTTAAACCGACTAGCCAAACCTCTGTATCGGTGGCTACACTTCAAAAAGCATTAACCTTAGAGGCTCTGAACAAGGATTTCACTGACCTGAGGTTGAGATGGCGAGTGGACATTGGGTACTCTTTGAGTGAAGAAGATATTTTGCGGCTAATTCAGATGATTCCAAGGTGTATTTATAGCGCAAATTATAGAGAATGCCAATATAGGGTTCTTACCAGCTCCTATTATTCCCCTAAACAAGCGTATTATGCTGGGTGCTTAGATACTCAAGCTTGTATCGAATGTGGTAGCTCCCCTGCTACTTTAGCACATGCACTGTGGTACTGTCCAGCTATACAATTGTTTTGGACTCGATTGGTTTGATATTGGGAGCTATTGTTGCATAAGCGCATTATCGCCACACACGCCTATCGGTCTAATACTTGGACAGATAGAAGATAGTCCAGACTTTCAAAGAGTGAACGACTATTTCTTTACAAAGCATGTGTGGTGGGAAAGAAATGCTCCCAACTTCTGGTCTTGGAGAACTGCATTTCACGATTTGGTGCTTATGGAAGCAAGGGACGCGTGCCTGACTCCAAAACGTAGGAAAAAATTCCGGTCAATATGGGAACCATATATAGCGGCCTTTTCCCCGAGAGTTCGTAGTTTATGTAAATCATGAACCTGCCTGGGCCTTCTCTGAACCAAAGTCCTGAAGCTGTCAAGCTAAGTCTAAAACTCATAGCCTCTGTGTGACCCTGAGGCACGTAAGCTTTCGTGACAAACTAGCTGACAGTTTCCAGAAAAGAGGACGTGGAGCAATTTTCCATGGAAGATGTTTACTGAAAGAATGTGGTTAGCTTTTTGCAGTTTTTGATGTCTGGTGAGATACGATGAAAGGTTGCTGGTGAAATGGACTCTGGTGAAGCAAGTGGAAAGTTCTAATTGGTATGATGTTGCTCTGGACCTCCCTAATAATCTTGATCAGCTGTCGAAACCAAAGTTTAGCAATATTGGGGGCGGGTCTAATGCCAGCAAACAGAACTGTATGAAGATAGAAAGGTATAAAACATGTTAGTAAGCTGGACTTATTTAAATAACTGCTCAGAGAAAGCACTTATGTGCAGCTTTGTTTGTAATTCTTCCATGAGAAAAGAATCATTGTGTATTTCTTTGCTTGGTAAGTGAATAAATACCATTTTCTCATATCTATTAGTGTGGACTCCAATTCTTCTTTCCCTAACATTCTATTAGGTTGGGGGGAGGGCAGAAGAAGTAACTTACATTTATTAATGAACCAGGCCTCGATATAGCGTGCTCAACAAGTAATATATGGTGGTGGGGGGGGGGGGGGTAGGGGTGGGTATAGGATAGGGTAAGGTAGATGTTCGTAAGGGGTCTGGATGCTATTGCATGACTGTAATAAGGTGTAGTGTCCATATGACTAGATGGGGAATTGTAAGAGTCTAAAAATTTCCCATATGAGTTATCAATAACGCTGGAAGCTTGGAAGGCTACTTCCATGGACAGACTATCTATTGGTGGAACAGACCTTTAATGATTACAGGAGGGGGGGGGGGTTAACAGGGGGAGGAGGAAGAGGGGGGGAAGGGGGCCAATGGGGGGGGGAAGGGAAGGGATACAGTCCTAGCAGTTGTTGGTACTACATGTTGGCTAAAGTAATTAGATGTAGACCTATAGTTGGTCTTTAGATACTTAGAAATTGACTGTTAAGAGGGGGGTGGGGGGGGGGATAAAATGGTTTAAAGTCATGACTGATTTAACCATTTGGTTTTATTATGCACTTTCTCATATTTGACCCTCTCTATGCTTCTTTGTTGGTGTGTGTGCTTTGAGAAGTCATCAATAAAAATGTTGAAATATAAAATGTAGAAAGTGAGAGAGGCTCCCAAATTAGAAAACAAAATCCAACTGATATCTGAAGATATAACAGTATGCTTGTAACCTAACTTATCGCATAGGGAGCACTGTCTTCACCGATTGCAGAGTTATTTTGTCAATGATCTATCAGATGATGAAGAGGTTGGACTGCGAATAGAATAACCTCACTGTAAGGGTAGAAACGATCTCTGTGACTAATAAATCCCCTCTTGTCCCTGAATTCAATTAACTATAGATGTACTCAACTGGCCTGACTTTATTCACATAGCAGACTCCCTGATGGACCATGGTGTATATGGATTCAGAGGTTCCAGATGCGGAGTGGGAAAAAGATTTGGATGGCTTCCTAAAGGAAAAGTCCATAGGCCATTATTAAATGGACTTGGGGAAAAATCCACTATTTCTGGGATAAGCAGTATAAAATGTTTTGTACTTTTTGGGGGTCTTGCCAGGTATTTGTGACCTGGATTTGCCACTTTTGGAAACAGGATGCTGGGCTTGATGGACCTTTGGCCTTTCCCAGTATGGCAATACTTATGGCAACAGCCATTACGGCAAATGTAAGCCACATTGAGCCTGCAAATCGGTGGGAAAATGTGGGATACAAATGCTACAAATAATAATAATAATAATATGTACTTATGTACTTACGTAAAGCTCCTTTTCTCCATTTTGAGGTTCCTGAGGGGTGAGGGAGGGGGAAGAATGATCTACAAGGCCCTAGTCTTTGGATGACTCATTCATACCAGCAGTGTCTTCCAGCCTTCTACTCAGGTTCTCAATTCAAAATAGGTCCAGTGAATTTTGGTTTAAAAAATATAAAATACAGTTTACTGGGTGATTCAATATGTAGAAAAAGACAACAATAGATTTCTCCACAAGAAACAAGATAAGAAAGGAAAGTAACGACAACTAAGGACAGGGATGAATGACGACTCAAGAGTCCACCAAACTGAAGGTTTATCAAAATTCCCACTGCAATTACAAATAGTTCATGGCGTTCATGGAGCCCTGACATGGACCATGTTTCAGGGTATTATGCCTGCATCGGAGGTCCTCAAAACCGTGTTTTGCCAAATCTAATTCTTAGCAGAGGAGGAGAGGGAGGGGGCCTGGAACTCAGAGGAGAGGGAGAGAGAAAGAAGATGCTAGACGGGGGGGGGGGGGGGGGGGGGTGCGCCAACTGATAGTCTGCAGGGGGGCACCAGAGACCCTAGGACCAGCCCTGAACATAAAGGTTAGTTGCCTTTTAATATAGCTCCTTTCAATCTTGTCCATTGCTGTTCTACATCCTTCAGCTGTTCCCATCCCACTAACTGTTCCTTGAGAAATTCCCCCATCTCGGCAAAGTTAGTTCCTTTGAAATCCACGACCTTCAATCTCGAATGAGCCCTCTCTTCTGTTTTAATACTGAACCATACCATACGATGATCACTAGATGCCAAATGGTCCGCCACCTTGACGTCAGAAACATACTCTCCATTCGTAAGCAGCAAGTCCAGAACAGCTCCATCCCGCGTCGGTTCCGATACCCACTGCCGGATCAATTCTTCCTGTAGGGAATCTAAGATCTCTTTGCTTCTAGATGACCCCGCAGCTGGGACATCCCAATCAATATCCGGCATATTGAAGTCACCTATCAGTAGTACTTCCCCTTTCCTAGCTATCTTGCGGATGTCTTCAATTAAGTCCCTGTCCATTTCCTCCGACTGTGAGGGTGGTCTGTATATCACTCCGATATAGATACATTTTCCTTTTCCTCTTTCCAGTTTGACCCACAGCGCTTCTTCCATACCCCACATGTCCTGCAGTTCTGTCACTTGGATATCATTCTTAGCATAAAATGCCACACTTCCACCCTTTTTTGGCATTAATGGCTTCTAGTGCCCACAGTTGGTTCTGAGCACTGGAGCCTCAGGACATTTAAACTTCCTTCTCTCTGAGCCCCAACCTTCTGACTCTAGACATGTTTTGGCAGTTTAGCGCCACCTGCTTTCAGGCAGCTAAACTGCACCCTCAGTCAGGAAGCGCTCATTGCCATACCATCCACTTCCTCACAGGCATCCTATATAATAAAACGCACTTCCAACATTGTGAAGCTGACTGCATGGCTGAGGCATTCCTGCTCTCTGTATCCATCTCCTGAATTGACATCACGTACTTCCGGGTTCATCACAAACAGAAGTGACCAACCACACGAGGTTTCTCGTATTCAGAATGTTGGAGGTGCATTCTATTAAATAGGATTGGTCAGTTCCTTGAAGCACAGCCAGAGCTCAGCGTCCTGCACAGTAATGCTCAGACACCAGAGAGAGAGGGGGGGCTGACACCAGAGAGAGGGAGGGAGGGTGGCCTGACACCAGAGAGGGGGGGAGGTATCTCTGTCACATACAAACACTCTCTCTCACACACTCTCTCTCACAGTCAATGTCTTTCTTTCTCTCTCACACACACTGTCTCTCACACATTCTATGTCTCACACTGTATCACATTCACTCTCTATGTGTCACACAGTCACTCACACACTCTCTTGGTCTCATACACTCAGTCTCACAGAGAGTCTGTGTCTCACACACACTCTCTTTCGCATACACTGTGTCTGTGTGAAACACACTCTCTCTCTCACACTGTATCTCACATACGCACTTGCACACACTCTCATTCTCACACACACATTCTCTCTCTCACAGACACACTCGCACCCAGACTCACTCTCTCTCTCTCGCACACACACACTCGCACATTCACTCTCTCTCTCACACACAGTCACTCTCACATACACTCTCTCAAACATACACACTCCAAGGAAAACCTTGCTAGCGCCCGTTTCATTTGTGTCAGAAACGGGCCTTTTTTACTAGTATATACAGTACATGTTACCTTTATAAAATGCTCCAAGGCACATTGTTATAAATTAACCCTCCCTAAACCTATCACTAAATCCACTCGTGCCGGCTACTGCAAAATGTGAAACTATGAAATCCCATCATTTTTGAAGGGTGTTTTATCTTCTAAATCTATAAAATAATAGAAGGTTTTGCATAGCTGAGAGAGATGCAAAGCCATAAAATCTTCTTGACTGGTCAGCGTGAGCCATGGACGGCTGCCTGCACGGATTGATTGGGAGCACATAAGTGGGATGAGTGCAGTCGCTAACTTTTAACAAATATTCTGTGTGAATCTTCTTTCTTTGTCACCAGTCACTCAGAACACACAAAACACCCAACCCCCCCCCCCCCATTAAAACACAAAACATACATACATATATAGCATCCATGCACTCATACAAGCACAGCCACACCCACGTGAAGAATAAAGTAACATAGTAGATGACGGCAAAAAAAGACCTGCACGGTCCATCCAGTCTGCCCAACAAGATAACTCATATGTGCTACTTTTTGTGTATACCCTACTTTGATTTGTACCTGTGCTCTTCAGGGCACAGACCATATAAGTCTGCCCAGCATTATCCCCGCCTCCTAATGACCAGCCCCGCCTCCCAACCACCGGCTCTGGCACAGACCGTATAAGTTTGGACAGCACTATCCCCGCCTCCCAATGACCAGCCCCGCCTCCCAACCACCGGCTCTGGCACAGACCGTATAAGTCTGCCCAGCACTATTCCCGCCTCCCAGTGACCAGCCCCGCCTCCCAACCACCGGCTCTGGCACAGACCGTATAAGTTTGGCCAGCACTATCCCCGCCTCCCAACCACCAGCCCCACCTCCTACCACCGGCTCTGGCACGGACCGTATAAGTCTGCCCAGCACTATCCCTGTCTCCCACCACCGGCTCTGGCACAGACCGTATAAATCTGCCCAGCACTATCCCCGCCTCCCAACCACCAGCCCCGCCTCCCACCACCGGCTCTGGCACAGACCGTATAAGTCTGCCCAGCACTATCCCTGCCTCCTACCACCAGCTCTGGCACAGACCGTATAAATCTGCCCAGCACTATCCCCACCTCCCAATGACCAGCCCCACCTCCCAACCACCGGCTCTGGCACAGACCGTATAAGTCTGCCCAGCACTATCCCTGCCTCCTACCACCGGCTCTGGCACAGCGTATAAGTCTGCCCAGCACTATCCCTGCCTCCTGCCACCGGCTCTGGCACAGACCGTATAAATCTGCCCAGCACTATCCCCACCTCCCAACCAGTGGCGTAGCCAGACTGCCAATTTTGGGTGGGCCTGAACCCAAAGTGGGTGGGCACAAAATTTTCTCTCTACCCCCCCCCCCCCCCCAGCAAAATGTAGTCACACTCAGATGCATTTGTCACACAGGGTAAAGTGCTGCTTTTCAGTGCATCAGATTTCAGACAATTTATTTAATAGCCTAATCCTTTTCAGTGAGCTTTCAGAGGCCAAAACCTCCTGCCTCAGGTCAGTATAATGCTGTTACGGTATCCTCTCCTGACCTAAGGAAGGAAGTATTGGTCTCTGAAACTTTATTAACACCATATTACTTTACCCTAAATTAAAAATAAAATTATTTTCTTTACCTTTGTTGTATGGCCATTTACTTTTTCTCATTGTGTTGCTCCCTGTCTCTAGATTCTGCTTTCCTTCGTTTTCGCTTAACTCTTCTGCCAGGGTTTCCTGGCCATTTGTCATTTTTCTCTCCTTTTTCTTTGCTTTCTTCAATATTTTTCTGCCTCTCTCTGTGTCCAGATTTAATTCATTCTTACTATCCATTCTTTAATTTCCTTCATCTACTTATGGCTTTTCATCTTTTTCTCACCCTTGTTCTCCCCATGCCCCTTCCTCTTATTCTCCAATCTTTCACTACTCCCCCTTTCCAAGCAGCCTCTCCTCTTTCTCTCCCCATCCTTCCAGTGTCTCCCCCTCTCTCTCCCATCCTTCCACTAGTCTCCCCTCTTTCTTTCTGCATCCTTCCATCCAGTGTCACCTCTTTCTCCCTACCCTTCCATCCAGCATCTTCCCTCTTTTCTCTCCCCATCCTTCCATTTTCCCTCTTTCTCTGCCATCCTCCCATCTGTTTTCCCTTTCTCTCCACATCCTTCCGTTTTCCCTCTTTCTCTGCCATCCTCCCATCTGTTTCCCTCTTTCTCTCCCCATCCTTCCGTTTCCCCTCTTTCTCTGCCATCCTCCCATCTGTTTTCCCTCTTTCTCTCCCCATCCTTCTGTTTTCCCTCTTTCTCTGCCATCCTCCCATCTGTTTCCCTCTTTCTTTCCCCATCCTTCCGTTTTCCCTCTTTCTCTGCCATCCTCCCATCTGTTTTCCCTCTTTCTTTCCCCATCCTTCCGTTTTCCCTCTTTCTCCCCATCCTGCCATCTGTTTTCCCTCTTTCTCTCCCCATCCTTCCGTTTTCCCTCTTTCTCTGCCATCCTCCCATCTGTTTTCCCTCTTTCTCTGCCATCCTCCCATCTGTTTTCCCTCTTTCTCTCCCCATCCTGCCATCTGTTTTCCCTCTTTCTCTGCCATCCTTCCATCTGTTTTCCCTCTTTCTCTGCATCCTTCCATCTGTTTTCCCTCTTTCTCTCCCCATCCTCCCATCTGTTTTCCCTCTTTCTCTCCCCATCCTTCCATTTTCCCTCTTTCTTTGTCATCCTCCCATCTGTTTTCCCTCTTTCTCTCCCCATCCTTCCGTTTTCCCTCTTTCTCTGCCATCCTCCCATCTGTTTCCCTCTTTCTCTCCCCATCCTTCCGTTTCCCCTCTTTCTCTGCCATCCTCCCATCTGTTTTCCCTCTTTCTCTCCCCATCCTTCTGTTTTCCCTCTTTCTCTGCCATCCTCCCATCTGTTTTCCCTCTTTCTCTCCCCATCCTTCCGTTTTCCCTCTTTCTCTGCCATCCTCCCATCTGTTTCCCTCTTTCTCTCCCCATCCTTCCGTTTCCCCTCTTTCTCTGCCATCCTCCCATCTGTTTTCCCTCTTTCTCTCCCCATCCTTCTGTTTTCCCTCTTTCTCTGCCATCCTCCCATCTGTTTTCCCTCTTTCTTTCCCCATCCTTCCGTTTTCCCTCTTTCTCTGCCATCCTCCCATCTGTTTTCCCTCTTTCTTTCCCCATCCTTCCGTTTTCCCTCTTTCTCCCCATCCTGCCATCTGTTTTCCCTCTTTCTCTCCCCATCCTTCCATTTTCCCTCTTTCTCCCCATCCTGCCATCCATTTTCCCTCTCCCATTCAGGCCCACCAGCCCCAGCTCCCATTGCCGGCCACTGCTGCTTTTCCTGATGAGCAGCAGTGGCCGGCGCTACAAAAAGAAGAAGCGCTCAGCTGACTGAGCTGAGCGCCAACGCTAAACCGACAAGAAAAAATGTTTTTAAAAAAAAGCGGCACTGCAGGCAGCCTCGCAGCATTGGCTGCTGGCTCTGCAGGCTCCTTCCGTCTCTTACGTCACTGCCCCTGCTTCGCTACAGGGGCAGTGATGTAAGAGACGGGAGGAGCCTGCACAGAGCCAGCAGCCAATGCTTCGAGGCTGCCTGCGGTGCCACATTTTTTTTAAAACATTTTTTTCTCATCCTTAGCGACGCGTTGGCGCTCAGCTCAGTCAGCTGAGCGCTTCTTCTTTTTGTAGCGCCGGCCACTGCTGCTCATCAGGAAAAGCAGCAGTGGCCGGCAATGGGCGCTGGCGCTGGGCGGGCCTGGATTGAAATTGGGTGGGCCTGGGCCCACCCAGGCCCACCCGTAGCTACGCCCCTGCTCCCAACCACCAGCCCCGCCTCCCGATCTTGACTAAGCTCCTGAGGATCCATTCCTTCTGAACAGGATTCCTTTATGCTTATCCCACGCATGTTTGAATTCCATTACCGTTTTCATTTCCACCTCCTCCCGCGGGAGGGCATTCCAAGCATCCACTACTCTCTCCGTGAAAAAATACTTCCTGACATTTTTCTTGAGTCTGCCCCCCTTCAATCTCATTTCATGTCCTCGTGTTCTACCGCCTTCGCATCTCCGGAAAAGGTTCGTTTGCGGATTAATACCTTTCAGTTATTTGAACGTCTGTTCCTCCTTTCCTCCAGGGTATACATGTTTAGGTCCGCAAGTCTCTCCTCATACGTCTTGTAACGCAAATCCCATACCATTCTCGTAGCTTTTCTTTGCACCGCTTCAATTCTTTTTACATCCTTAATCTACAAGACTCTATAATAGTGATAGTTTTCCATAAACTCAAGCGAGACTAGTGGTTTGTTCCTTGAGTGCAGCCCCATACAAGCCTCTGTAGTCGACACAGGTTGAGAAATGCTGTTTTCTCTCTGGGGTACCGATCTCAAAAGAGGTAAAACCCAGTGTTTATTTGACTGAGCTGTTTATATAGCCTTTCGAAATCACTGCCGAGGATGAGCTGTGCTACTGACTTGCTTAAGTCCTGTCTGAAAGCTGTTTTCTGTTGTTCTGAACAGAGAAATAACAACTGTACTAACCTTTAAACAGTTGCGGCTGAATCCTCTGTCATTTACCCACCCCAGTGTGCCATAGTGCAGGAGCACACAAAAAGCAGACAGTGGGACAAACAGTGCCTAAGTTCGGAAATGGTGAAATCACTGACAGCAACAGCAATCAATGTAAACAATGAAATGCCTTCCAATCTGCCCTTATCTCGCAATCAGCACTAAATATACGGCAGTCTTCCCCGTCCATGCTCCTTGAATTAATAACGTACCTGGGAAGTGAAGGCATCTATTGATAGATACATAGTAACATAGTAACAAAGGCACGCTGAAAAATGATTTGTGGTAGTGTAGGCGTGGGTTTTGGGCATGCGCTGATCCATTTTTCAGTGTGCCTGTAAAAAAGGCCTTTTTTAAAATTTTTGCCGAAAATGGATATGCAGCGAAATCAAAATTGGTGCGCGTCCATTTTGGGTCTGAGATCTTACCGTCAGCCATTGACCTAGTAGTAAAGTCTCACGCGGTAACCGGGCGGTAATGACCTAGGCGCGCCAAATGCCACTTGGCACAAGTCCGATACCCGCGGCCGAAAATAAAAATTATTTTTCGGACATACACACCAAAAATGAAATTACCGCAAGAGTCACACAGTTGCTGTGCGGTAACTCCATTTTGGCACGCGTTAGGCGCGCATAGATGCTTACATGGCTTAGTAAAAGAGCCCCTAAGTGCTCTTCCTATATAATAATTCTCACCTCCAACATTCTGACTTGCTGCCTGGGACTGTGGCTCATTCCAAGTTGGTCTGCTAGGCTCCGTAGATCAGGCTGACATCACCGTAGCCATTATGATGTCAACTTCAGAACCCGGGGGGGAAAAAAAACATGCCTCACAGCTGATCCATGTCCAGAGGAGGGTCGCTGGACATGAGTGGCTGGAGGGTGGGCAGGGGAGAGAGGAGGGTCGCTGGACATGGGTGGCTGGAGGGGGGCAGGGGAGAGAGGAGGGTTGCTGGACATGGGTGGCTGCAGGGGGGGGCAGGGGGTCGCTGGACATGGGTGGCAGGAGGGGGGCAGGGGAGAGAGGAGGTTCGCTGGACATGGGTGGCTGCAGTGGGCACAGGGGGAGAGGAGGGTCGGTGGACATAGGTGGCTGCAGGGGGAGAGGAGGGTCGCTGGACATGGGTGGCTGCAGTGGGCACAGGGGGAGAGGAGGGTCGGTGGACATAGGTGGCTGCAGGGGAGAGGAGGGTCGCTGGACATAGGTGGCTGCAGGGGGGGCAGGGGGCCGCTGGACATGGGTGGCAGGAGGGGGCAGGGGAGAGAGGAGGTTCGCTGGACATGGGTGGCTGCAGTGGGCACAGGGGGAGAGGAGGGTCGCTGGACATAGGTGGCTGCAGGGGGAGAGGAGGGTCGCTGGACATGGGTGGCTGCAGGGGAGCCGAGGAAAACCTTGCTAGCGCCCGTTTCATTTGTGTCAGAAACGGGCCTTTTTTACTAGTATTATATATTTAGCTGAAGAAATTCATTACACAAGTTATGAAGGTCATAAAGAAAAGATTAAGTTAACAAATATATAAAAAAATTGATTGGACCTCTGAGGAGTTGGGTGTTCAGTACCAAAAGCAAATTTGGGATGCTATTAAATTCACTGTCTGATGGCGCAGCTATCATGAACAAGTGAAATCGGGTGAGAACATTATATCGCCATCACGGTATTATGTAAGCCACATTGAGCCTGCAAATAGGTGGGAAAATGTGGGATACAAATGCAACAAATAAATAAATATATTTTATAACATGGACAATCCTTTGCTACCACAAAGATGTCTCTGTCCCTGTCCCTTCTTTTGCCCCATTCATAGTTTGGATATTTCATAACACCCTCATCGTCCCCGTCTCATCTGCCCGCAACCTCGGTGTCATCTTCGACTCCTCCCTCTCCTTCTCTGCGCATATCCAGCAGACAGCCAAGACCTGTCGCTTCTTCCTCTATAACATTAGCAAAATCCGCCCTTTCCTCTCTGAGCACACCACCCGAACTCTCATCCACTCTCTCGTTACCTCTCGCGTTGACTACTGCAACCTACTCCTCACTGGTCTCCCACTTAGCCACCTATCCCCCCTTCAGTCCGTTCAGAACTCTGCTGCACGTCTTATCTTCCGCCTGAACCGATACACTCATATCACCCCTCTCCTCAAGTCACTTCATTGGCTTCCGATCAGGTACCGCATTCAGTTCAAGCTTCTGCTACTAACCTACAAATACACTCAATCTGCAGCCCCTCCTTACCTCTCTACCCTCATCTCCCCTTACGTTCCTACCCATAACCTCCGCTCTCAAGACAAATCCCTCCTTTCAGTACCCTTCTCCACCACCGCCAACTCCAGGCTCCGCCCTTTCTGCCTCGCCTCACCCCACGCATGGAACAAACTCCCCGAGCCCATACGCCAGGCCCCCTCCCTGCCCATCTTCAAATCTCTGCTGAAAGCCCACCTCTTCAATGTCGCCTTCGGCACCTAACCTCTACACCTCTACCCAGGAAATCTAGACTGCCCAACTTGACATTTCGTTCTTTAGATTGTAAGCTCTTCTGAGCAGGGACCGTCCTTCTTTGTTAATTTGTACAGCGCTGCGTAACCCTAGTAGCGCTCTAGAAAATGTTAAGTAGTAGTATTTCAGTTTGTAAAATCGATGTTTATGCTGAATATAGCCAGTAATTGGACGTCCAATTCTCTGCATTTTAGAAAAGGCTGTATATCAGCAGGTCCTGTACTACAACACGTTAGAAATGGATGTCTATATTCTGAGTTGGATGTGCTTTCTATAATTCCGTTCTATGCTAGAACAGGTCGTAGGGAGTCAGTATAATACATAATGTAAGATACATATAATTATACGACAGGTAGAACTATATGACTAATAAGTCAGTTAAAATCACCGATCTGTTCCCTTAATACCTACCACAGAATTTTCAGTCGGAGCATCAGAAGCCCTCCTCCCCACAAACCTACCACAGCCCTTCTTGATGAGAGAACGAAAAATATCGATTACAGTATGAAAGCTTCTAGAAGAGTCACACAAAATAATCACACAAAAAAGTCATTGGGATATAAGATAAAAACACACATTAATCTATTCAGAGGAATTACAGACATCAGGATCAGATCTGAAGACCAGTGGATAATAGAGAAAACCCAGTTCTGCAACTGAAGTATTTAGAATGTCAGTGTTCAAGTTCAAGGAATGGAGGAGTGGCCTAGTGGTTAGAGCACCGGTCTTGCAATCTAGAGGTGGCTGGTTCAAATCCCACTGCTGCTCCTCGTGATCTTGGGCAAGTCACTTAACCCTCCATTGCCTCAGGTACAAACTTAGATTGTGAGCCCTCCTGGGACAGAGAAATATCCAGAGTATCTGAATGTAACTCACCTTGAGCTACTACTGAAAAGGTGTAAGCAAAATCTAAATAGATGGAATGTTGCTGCTATTGAAGATTCTATATAGAATGTTGCCATGTTTTGAGATTCTGGAATGTTGCTACTATCTGAGATTCTAGACTGAATGTTGCTAGTGGAGGAGTGGCCTAGTGGTTAGAGCACCAGTCTTGCAATCCCAGAGGTGGCTGGTTCAAATCCCACTGCTGCTCCTCATGATCTTGGGCAAGTCACTTAATCCTCCATTGCCTCAGGTACAAACTTAGATTATGAGCCCTCCTGGGACAGAGAAATATCCAGAGTACCTGAATGTAACTCACCTTGAGCTACTACTGAAAAAAGTGTGAGCAAAATCCAAATAAATAAATAAGTTAAACACCCAACCTGATTTGCACCATTTGTAACATAGTAAATGATGTCAGATAAAGGCCAGCACAGTCTGGCCAGAAAGGCAGCCAGAGTTGTACCTGCCACTCTGTACGGGTTACTTCTCCTTTGTCTCTAGCCTCCATCCGTCCACCCCTAGCCCAGTCAACAGCCCTCCTCCATCCGCCACCGGGTCCCCTGTATTCAAATCGATTCGGCAGCGCCTCACCTCTGTGTGAAAGCGCAGTGGCAGATCGCCTCCTTTTGGTCCTTCCCTCCCTGTGTCCCGCCCTCGCGGAAACAGGAAGTTACATCAGACAAGGGCTGGACAAAAGAAGGGAAGGCCCGAAGGGAGGTGATCTGCTGCTGCGCTTTCACATGGAGGTGAGGCGCTGACGAATCGATTTGAATGCAGGCGGCCTGGTGGTGGATGGAGAGGGGCTGTTGACAGGGGCGGGCAGGTGAGATTGGGGACTGCGGCGCCAGGACCCCCTTGGAGGCCCGGGCCCGGGGAATTTTGTCCCCCCCCCCTCTCAGCAGCCCTGGTAGTTGCCATCAGCTACCTGCCTGTTGTATCTCTGTCCCCTCTCCCCTCTTTTGCTCCAGCTGTCCCTTTCCTATCAACAGGTATAGTTTCTTTCACTTCTTCTGATTTTATTGTATTACGAACCGTTCGGATGGTACTTTCCAGGGTGGTATATTAAGAATGGAATAAACTTGGTTTCACTGTGAGTGGAAACTCTGTATTGGGTCAATTCTATAAACTGGTCTGTAGACATGCATCATTTAAGTGGATGAAAGGTAGCATTAATTGGCATCCTCCCCGTCTCATCTGCCCGCAACTTCGGAGTCATCTTTGACTCCTCCCTCTCCTTCTTTGCGCATATCCAGCAGATTTTTTTTTTTTGTTACATTTGTACCCCGCGCTTTCCCACTCATGACAGGCTCAATGCGGCTTACATGGGGCAATGGAGGGTTAAGTGACTTGCCCAGAGTCACAAGGAGCTGCCTGTGCCGGGAATCAAACTCAGTTTCTCAGTTCCCCAGGACCAAAGTCCACCACCCTAACCACTAGGCCACTCCTCCAAGACCTGCCGCTTCTTCCTCTTTAACATCAGCAAAATTCGCTCTTTCCTCTCTGAACACACCACCCGAACTCTCGTCCACGCTCTCATTACCTCTCACCTTGACTACTGCAACTTACTCCTCACCGGCCTCCCACTTAGCCATCTATCCCCCCTTCAATCTGTTCAGAACTCTGCTGCATGTCTTATATTCCACCAGAACCGATATACTCATATCACCCCTCTCCTCAGGTCACTTCACTGGCTTCCAATCAGATACCACATTCAGTTCAAGCTTCTCCTTCTTACCTACAAATGCACTCAGTCTGCTGCCCCTCACTACCTTTCTACCCTCATCTCCCCTTACGCTCCCGCCCATAACCTCTGCTCACAGGACAAATCCCTCCTCTCAGTACCCTTCTCCACCACCGCCAACTCCAGGCTCCGCTCATTCTGCCTCGCCTCACCCTATGCTTGGAACAACCTTCCTGAGCCCTTATGCTAAGCCACCTCCCTGCCCATATTCAAGTCTTTGCTTAAAGCCCACCTCTTCAATGCTGCTTTCGGCACCTAACTCTCACCTTTCAGGAAATCCAGACTGCCCCAATTTGACCGCCCCTATCGGACTGACCGTTCACTTGTCTCTTAGATTGTAAGCTCTTTGAGCAGGGACCGTCCCTCTATGTTTAAATTGTACAGCGCTGTGTAACCCTTGTAGTGCTTTAGAAATGTTAAGTAGTAGTAAGTAGTAGGTACCCATGTGTACTAGGTAGAGAATGACATGGGGACAAAGTTTGTCCCCGTTCCATCCCTATGGGTTCTGTCTCCATCCCCACCCCATCCTTGTGAACTCTGTCCTCATCTGCAGAAGCCTCGAACACTTATGATTTTATATTTACATCTTTATTAAAGTATAAAAAGGAGTGCAACTGTTTATAAATCACAAACGAAAAACAATAACAACAATGAGCAACTATAATAACCCCTCCCCCCTCCCACCCTCTACCTTTCCAACTCCAACAATAGCTGACTTCTACTACCCCAAGGAATCCTAATCCATCCTGTTAAAATATCCAGGGCACAAAATACAGGCCGTTCTGTATGCCCTAGAGGGGAGAAATACACCTATGAAGCACAGTTATGATGTTTTAATAATAAGTCATCAACGATCTCGACATTCAGTCTAGCTCTCCCGTTTTCCACAGTCCCTCCTGCAATAGAAGGTGTCTTCTTATTAGATTTGCTGGTAGCAGGATGTACTGGATCCATCATGCAAATTTTGCTAGCTGTGGCCAGCATGTTTGCTTGTTTTCCAAAAAAAAAAAAAATCAAAATATCGTTGTCTGCATCACTCAAGCATAACTAACAGTCCAGTTCATTAACGGGCTTCAAAGCAGGGGCGTAGCCAGACTACAGATTTTGGGTGGGCCTAGGCAAGAAGTGGGTGGGCACCAAGTGTTCTCCCCCCCCCCCCCCCCCCGAAAAATATATCTCAGCAGGTGGGAAAACGCTTCTTTCCACCTTTTCAGTCTGCAGCAGGCATGTGCAGAAAACAGAGCACGAGCAGGTGTCATGGAGAGTACTGTTTTCATTACCATCAAGGGGAAGTCTTCAGCTGGCTGAGCTTGGGATCCTCACCAGCTACCACCAAATGTGTGCAACTGTTGGGTGGGCCTGAGCCCTAAGTTGGTGGGCCCTGGCCCACCCAGGCCCACCTGTGGCTACGCCACTGCTTCAAAGTAGAAAATGACATGGGGACAAAGTTTGTCCCTGTCCCTACGGGCTCAGTACCCATTCCCATCCCTTTTACTTTTTACTTTGGGCACTTTGCTGTATTCTGATCTATGTAACTACGGTCTTACCAGAGCACAGCAGGCACTGAATCACATAGTTCACCTGACCTGAACTGCACTTGGAGAATGACCTTAGAGTATAAATCTTTCCAGAGGAATGTGCAGCCTGTCATTGTCTTCATTGTCGGAGTCAGGAATAATGGCCTGTTCACCTTATAGTGTCCCTAATAAAGTATGAGTGTTCCTCTTGTCTTTTGAACTGACACAAGAGCATGTTAAAAACGGAACGATAACGCTTGGTCTTTGTTTAACTCCATAATATGAGTAAAATATTTATTTATTTAGATTTTGCTCACACTTATTTCAGTAGTAGCTCAAGGTGAGTTACGTTCAGGTACGCTGGATATTGTTCTGTCCCAGGATGGCTCACAACCTAAGTTTGGACCTGAGGCAATGGAGGGTTAAGTGACTTGTCCAAGATCACAAGGAGCAGTAGTGGGATTTGAACTGGTCACGTCTGGATTGCAAGACTGGTGCTCTAACCACTAGGCCACTCCTCCACTAGCAACATTCTGTGTAGCATCTCAAATAGTAGCAACAGAATTTCAAATAGTAGCAACATTCCAGAATCTAAGTGGCAACATTCCATGTAGAATCTTCAATAATAGCAACATTCCATATCTTATTTATTAGGATTTTGCTCCCACCTTTTTCATTAGTAGCTTAAGGTGAGTTACATTCAGGTACTGTGGATATTTCTCTGTCCCAGGAGGGCTCACAATCTAAGTTTGTACCTGAGGCAATGGAGGGTTAAGTGACTTGCCCAAGATCACAAGGAGCAGCAGTGGGATTTGAACCGGCCACCTCTGGATTGCAAGACCGGTGCTCTAACCATAGTGGTTAGAGCTCTCAAACAGTACTCCTCCACTAGACAACTCTTCCTAGTGGAGGAGTAGCCTAGTGGTTAGAGCAGTAAACTTTGATCCTGGGGAACTGGGTTCAATTCCCACTGAAGCTCCTAGTGACTTTGGGCAAGTCACTTAACCCTCTATTGCCCCAGGTACAAAATAAGTACCAATGTAGTTGCAAAAACCTCAGAGAGGTGGTATATCAAGTCCCATTTTCCTTTCCCTATTTAAGGTTCTACATGGAATGTTGCTACTGTTCTGTTGCTACTATTTGAGATTCTACATGGAATGTTAATGTTGCTATTCCACTAGCAACATTCCATGTAGAAACCTACCCTTGCAGATCAGCAATGCGGCCTGCGTGGCTGCGTTGCTGATCTGCAAGGGCAGGTTTGTACATGGCATGTTGCTAGTGGAGGAGTAGCCTAGTGGTTAGTGCAGTGGACTTTGATCCTGGGGAACCGAGTTCAATTCCCACTGCAGCTCCTTGTGACTCTGGGCAAGTCATTTAACCCTCCATTGCCCCTGGTGTACCTGAATATATGTAAACTGTTTTGAATGTAGTTGCAAAAACCTCAGAAAGGTGGTATATCAAGTCCCGTTTCCCTTTCCCCCTCCCCCTTTCCCTTATGACATCACAATATCAGAAGTGAGCCAAGTATCGGGCAATCAAGCCATTGTGACATCACTGATGAGGTTGGCTCTTATTGGTGGAATGAGTGGAGGAGTAGCCTAGTGGTTAGTGCAGTGGACTCTGATTCTGGGGAACTGGGTTCGATTCCCACTGCAGCTCCTTGTGACTCTGGGCAAGTCACTTAACCCTCCATTGCCCCTGGTACAAAATAAGTACCTGAATATATTCACCCTGCTTATAGACTAGCGAGTCGAAAGAGCTAAGGACAAACAAAACGTGAGCTTGTAGGGCATAAATAAGTGCACAAGTCAGCTCTTTGTTCTACTGTATGACAAATGGCCTCTTGAGTAATGTTGTAGTTCAATATTCTGTACAAATTATATAGGGTTCAATCAGGGCTGAATTATGTGCAAGGGAGGAAAGTTCTGTGCAAGTTGTGTAGAGTAAAAATAAGTGCACAAATTAATTAATTCTTTGTCCTGCTGCAGGCAGAATGACCTCCTGATAGAACTTTATAGCTCAATGTTGTATGCAAATCGTATAGAGTTGAATCATTGAACCATTGTACCATTGTAGCATAGAACTGTATCTCGAATCCAAACCTCTAAATATTCTAACTAGTGTTCTATGCAATTAATGCAGAGTTGAATCACTGAATCATTGTAACATTGATTTGTTTGATGAATCCAAACCTCTATATAGTAACATAGTAACATAGTAGATGACGGCAGAAAAAGACCTGCACGGTCCATCCAGTCTGCCCAACAAGATAAACTCCCATGTGCTACTTTTTGTGTATACCCTACCTTGATCTGTACCTGTCCTCTTCAGGGCACAGACCGTATAAGTCTGCCCAGCACTATCCCCGCCTCCCAACCACCAGTCTCGGCACAGACTGTATAAGTCTGCCCAGCACTATCCCCGCCTCCCAACCACCAGCCCCACCTCCCACCACCAACTCTGGTACAGACCGTATAAGTCTGCCCAGCATTATCCCCGCCTCCCAACCACCAGTCTCGGCACAGACCGTATAAGTCTGCCGAGCACTATCCCCGCCTCCCAACCACCAGCCCCGCCTCCCACCACTGACTCTGCATTTAAATGCGTTTATTGAATCTAGATCTGCAATTTGTAACCTATAACCTGTAATCTTTAATACTGAATCTAGATCTGTAGCTTGCTGAGACTGATAATAACAACCTCACACGACCATCCTGTAACATACTGTACTGCACGACTGAACACTTAACACCAACGTAAACATGAACACTAACAAAATACTCCTAATTATCTATTGTCTGTACCTCATTTACCACGCACTAACAACCCCCCTCGCAGACAACACTCTACCCACAATACACAAATCATACACGCAACTCAAACACAATACACCTAACCAAAAGACTAAAAAATGGAATGGACTACCTACCACCTACGGAAGCAACCAACAAAAAGGAAAGAAGGAACACAACAAATTCAAAGACCATGAAGACAGACAACTAATAAAAATCATCACATCCCCGACCCTTATCGAACCCTACCGACTAATACAACTGGATTACATAAATGCTAGATCTGCAGTTAACAAAACTACGACAACAACCGACTGGATCACAGCAGACAACCTCGATTTCTTATTTATAAGTGAAACCTGGATCCATGACCTCAAAGACCCCATAATTCTAGAACTATGTCCTCCAGGGTACAAAATCACCCATTGGACAAGGAGCGGAAAAAGAGGAGGAGGCATAGCAATAATCTACATATCCCAATTCACCGTCACTACAACAGCCGAATCCATACTTCCCCAACTTGAAATCGCCTCAGTCAGAATCGATCACCCAACTTTACAGGACCACCTAAACCTTATCCTGTTCTACAGACCACCAGGCAACTGGCAAGAATGCCAAATACAATTCATGGACTTCATATCTAACACATGTATCCACCCAAAACCTCCTTATAACAGGCGATATCAACCTCCATCTTGAGGATTCTAACTTAACAAATGTGAGCGAATGCAAAGACTTCCTTCAACTATGGGAGCTTCAATGGCCAAACATGCAACCCACCCACAACAAAGGACACACACTAGACTTAATTATATACAAATTCTCACATGAATTAAACCTCACACTAAAAAATACAAAATGGACAGCCATACCATGGTCCGATCACTACAAAGTGAACCTCTCCCTTCACTGGTGAACAAAACATTCACAACACAAACAAGAACAATCAACCTACACCACGAGAGGCAAAATAGACCCACTAATATTCTGGCAACAACTTTACGACAACGAATGGACAACACCAACTGACTCACCCCAATTTCTCCATAACTGGGACAACAGATGCAGAATCATATTAGATAACATAGCTCCACTCCAAACCAGAACCTCACATAGAAGAAACTCAATGCCTTTGGTTTAATGAAGAACTGAAAGAATTAAAAACACAAGTCAGAAAATTAGAACGAGCATGGACTAAGAAAAAAGACGACTCTGCACTCAACGAATGGAAGCAACTACAAAGAAAATACAAATATACCATCAGAAAAACCAAAAGATTATATTACGAAAGTAAAATCGGACCAGGCTACCAGGATACACATAAACTCTTCCAACTCGTAAATAAGCTACTAAATACCACACCGGTCACTTCTAACAACATAGATGCCCCATCAGCAAACAACCTTGCGAAGTACTTCAAAGAGAAAATTATTAAGCTACAAACTATGATACCCAGCAACTCGATTGATTACGTCAACCTCCTTGAGTGCCTAGACCCAATACATGGAGAATATCCAGCAGACCGATTATGGACCAATTTTGACTCACTATCGATCGAAAACATCTCTCAATCACTCAAAAGATATGCCAAATCACAATGCAAACTAGACATTTGTCCTAGTTGTCTTGTAAGATCATGCTTCAGAGTGGTCTCTTCCTAAAGGACAAAGGAAATATACTACTTACTCCTCTACCTAAAGACGCAAAGAAAAGTGCAAATGACCTAACCAACTATCGCCCAGTAGCATCTATCCCGCTGATAACTAAACTTATGGAAGGAGCAGTGACGAAACAACTTACTAACCATCTAAATAAATATTCAATTTTGCAGGAATCTCAATCAGGATTTCGATTCAACCACAGCACAGAAACAGTACTAGTAACTCTAATGAATAAATTCAAACAGATCATAGCAACCGGAAATAACATACTTCTTCTACAATTTGACATGTCCAGCTCCTTTGACATGGTCAACCATGGAATATTATTACACATCCTGGATTACTTTGGAGTTGGAGGTAACGTTCTTAACTGGTTTAAAGGATTCTTGACAACAAGATCATACCAAGTAACAACTAACGCGGAGATATCAAACCCATGGCCACCTGAATGCGGAGTTCCCCAAGGATCTCCCCTTTCACCAACCCTCTTCAACCTAATGATGATACCCCTAGCCAAACTATTAGACAACCACAATCTCAACCCATACATATATGCAGACGATGTCACAATTTACATCCCTTTCAAATATGACCTGAAAGAAATCACCAACGAAATCAACCAAAGCTTCCAAATCATGCATTCCTGGGCGGACGCATTTCAGCTAAAACTTAACGCGGAAAGAACACAATGTCTTATACTCACTTCACAACATAATACAAACAACTTCACCACCATAACCACCCTAAACCTCTCCCTCCCTGTCGCAAACAATTTGAAAATTCTGGGAGTCACCATCGACAGAAATCTTACACTTGAAAATCACGTGAAGAATACAACTAAGAAAATGTTTCACTCCATATGGAAACTCAAAAGAGTAAAACCTTTCTTTCCAAGAGCCATTTTTCGGAACTTGGTTCAGTCAATGGTTCTAAGTCACCTGGACTATTGCAATACACTTTACGCTTGCTGTAAAGAACAAACCATCAAGAAACTTCAAACAGCCCAAAACACCGCTGCCAGACTCATTTTTGGTAAAACACAATATGAAAGTGCGAAACCCCTAAGAAAGAAACTACACTGGCTCCCACTTAAAGAACGTATCGCATTCAAGATCTGCACGTTTGTCCATAAAATGGAATCTTGTTACTCTTTGAGATTCTGAATGGAATGTTGCCACAATTTGGGTTTCTGCCAGGTACTTGTGACCTGACTTAGCCACTGTTTGGAAAACTGGATACTGGGCTAGATGGACCCTTGGTCTGACCCAGTATGGCTACTCTTACATTCTTATGTTCTAAACAGTAATGTCTTTAAGTCTTTTTTTGAACATATCATAAGTAGGGCGAAATCGTAAATTAGATGGAAGAAACTTCCATAACTTAGCAGCCTGAAACGCAAATAAGCATATAAAACATTCCCTCAAGATACTACCCCCGGGGACTTGGAAAGAAAAATGAAAATGAACTTTGAGTATTATAAAATTGTCCTACAGATGAATAACTTTCAAGAGAAATCAAATACCGTGGAACCCTTCCATATACAATCTTCCACAACAGACAACCTAATTTAAAAATGATCCTTGCTTCTACAGTAAGCCAATGAAGCTTGATGAAGCAAGATGTCATTCTGTCTGATTTCTTGAGAAAGTACATTAAGAGGACAGCCACATTTTGACTAGTTTGCAACTTTCTCAGCAGATATATTTGTAGGCCCAGATAAACAACCTTACAATAATCTAATTTGCTTAAAATCAATGACCGAACCAGCAGTCTAAATAAATCTTCGGACAAGTATTTACAGATACCTCTTAACTTTCTCGTAATATAAAAAGAGCTCTTGACAAGTGAATTAATCTTATATTCCATAGATAATTTGTTATCTAACACAATACCCAAGATTTTAATTGACTGGTCTAAAGAAAAAACATTCTCCATCAATAGTGAAATTTAAGTTCACTTCTTGGTTCTGCTTTGTTTCAAATTCTGAAGCTGCCATTAAAGCTCACTCCAGTTATGATGTCATTTAAGTTTTGCTTTAATTGGATTCTGTTGTATACTACGAGTGCGGTTGCTGTGTATCTCCGGGGGAGGGGAAAACATCCTAAAGTGAAACATAGCAAGTAAAATGTTGTTAATAATATTATTGGATTCTTGGTTCAATCAATGTGACTGGATGGACTGGGGGGAGTCTTTTATCTACCGCCGTATACTATGCTACAGTGGGGCCCTTTTACTAAGCCGAGGTAGGCTCTACATGCGTGCAGCGCGTGCCCAAATGAGACTACCGCCAAGCCAGCACGCCCTCCTGGCAGTAATTTCAGATTTGAAGTCTCGCGAGGCCACGTCAACTCTCAGCAGCCATTTTGAATTGGCGCCGGGACCATCAGCACTCAGCATTGCAAGGGGAACAGGATGCAGGGCAGCGCTCCGGGCAGGAAAGAGGGGGCTCTCTCCTGCCCCGAAGAGGTCACTAGACCACCAGGGTAGTAGAGTAACGTAAGGGGAGGGGAGGACACCCTTAGGGGGGTGTGACGGGGGTGGTGGTGGTGAAAGGGGTGGCGCGATATGTGACAGGGGGTGGGCGGGGGTGTGGTGGGGGGCCAGGGCATGTGTCCTCTTTTGGGGGGGGGACCAAATATGGTAACCCTATTTTTCTGCCAATTCAAGACTCTTGGTGTCAATCTTATCTACTTAATTAATAGTCTCTTTAGAAATCCTAGGGTATTTACAACACCTCCAGTCCAATTCACATCCTTTCTGACAGAACATACATAGCAAATGACAGCAGATAAAGACCTGTACGGTCCATCCAGTCTGCCCAACAAGGTAAACTGACTTTACATGGTATGTGATACTTTATATGTATACTCGAGTTTGATTTGTCCTTGCCATTCTCAGGACACAGACCGTAGAAGTCTGCCTAGTACTGTTCTTGTACTAAGTTCTGGAGCTAACACAGTCCAAGGCTGTGCTTGCAGGGTTTTCTGTAGCAAGCTGTCCTGCTGTATTTTATCCAGCTACTGGACCCACTCAGGATCAGACCTTCCTGTCTGACCTTCTCCTTCCAGAAGTGCTCTTCTACCAGCTGCTCCCTCTGGCACCAAACCACTTCTCTCTGCTTTGCTTTCAGCGCACCTCCAAAAAATACCTTATTTTAAAAACATTTGCCGAAAATGGACGTGTGGCAAAATCAAAATTGCCACGTCCATTTGGGGTCTGAGACCTTTATTTATTTATTTATTTATTTATATACTGCCAAAGTGATACAGATCCTTCAAGATGATTGATATCAACATAAAATACAATTAGTATAAACACAATAAGTAAGGAAGCCCATCTCTTGGATTTACAGCCCTTGTGGGGAAAAGGTGAAGAAAACCCAGAGGAGGGCCCAGACAATGTTTGGAAAAGTCGATTGAACGGAGACATGTGCTCCAGGTTCAAAAGGGTCAAGAGGGTGGAGGAGTGGCCTAGTGGTTAGGGTGGTGGACTTTGGTCCTGGGGAACTGAGGAACTGAGTTCGGTTCCCACTTCAGGCACAGGCAGCTCCTTGTGACTCTGGGCAAGTCACTTAACCCTCCATTGCCCCATGTAAGCCGCATTGAGCCTGCCATGAGTGGGAAAGCGCAGGGTACAAATGTAACAAAAATAAAATAGATACTATTGGAGATTCTACATGGAATGTTGCTACTATTGGAGATTCTACATGGAATGTTGCTATTCCACTAGCAACATTCCATGTAGAAGGCTGCGCAGGCTTCTGTTTCTGTGAGTCTGACGTCCTGCACGTACGTGCAGGACGTCAGACTCACAGAAGCAGAAGCCTGCGCAGCCACATTGGTGATCTGCAAGGGCCGACTTCTTCATGGAATGTTGCTAGTGGAATAGCAACATTCCATGTAGAATCTCAAATAGTAGCAACAGTGGAGGAGTGGCCTAGTGGTTAGGGTGGTGGACTTTGGTCCTGGGGAACTGAGGAACTGAGTTCGGTTCCCACTTCAGGCACAGGCAGCTCCTTGTGACTCTGGGCAAGTCACTTAACCCTCCATTGCCCCATGTAAGCCGCATTGAGCCTGCCATGAGTGGGAAAGCGCAGGGTACAAATGTAACAAAAATAAATAGATACTATTGGAGATTCTACATGGAATGTTGCTACTATTGGAGATTCTACATGGAATGTTGCTATTCCACTAGCAACATTCCATGTAGAAGGCTGCGCAGGCTTCTGTTTCTGTGAGTCTGACGTCCTGCACGTACGTGCAGGACGTCAGACTCACAGAAGCAGAAGCCTGCGCAGCCACATTGGTGATCTGCAAGGGCCGACTTCTTCATGGAATGTTGCTAGTGGAATAGCAACATTCCATGTAGAATCTCAAATAGTAGCAACAGTGGAGGAGTGGCCTAGTGGTTAGGGTGGTGGACTTTGGTCCTGGGGAACTGAGGAACTGAGTTCGGTTCCCACTTCAGGCACAGGCAGCTCCTTGTGACTCTGGGCAAGTCACTTAACCCTCCATTGCCCCATGTAAGCCGCATTGAGCCTGCCATGAGTGGGAAAGCGCAGGGTACAAATGTAACAAAAATAAAATAGATACTATTGGAGATTCTACATGGAATGTTGCTACTATTGGAGATTCTACATGGAATGTTGCTATTCCACTAGCAACATTCCATGTAGAAGGCTGCGCAGGCTTCTGTTTCTGTGAGTCTGACGTCCTGCACGTACGTGCAGGACGTCAGACTCACAGAAGCAGAAGCCTGCGCAGCCACATTGGTGATCTGCAAGGGCCGACTTCTTCATGGAATGTTGCTAGTGGAATAGCAACATTCCATGTAGAATCTCAAATAGTAGCAACAGTGGAGGAGTGGCCTAGTGGTTAGGGTGGTGGACTTTGGTCCTGGGGAACTGAGGAACTGAGTTCGGTTCCCACTTCAGGCACAGGCAGCTCCTTGTGACTCTGGGCAAGTCACTTAACCCTCCATTGCCCCATGTAAGCCGCATTGAGCCTGCCATGAGTGGGAAAGCGCAGGGTACAAATGTAACAAAAATAAAATAGATACTATTGGAGATTCTACATGGAATGTTGCTACTATTGGAGATTCTACATGGAATGTTGCTATTCCACTAGCAACATTCCATGTAGAAGGCTGCGCAGGCTTCTGTTTCTGTGAGTCTGACGTCCTGCACGTACGTGCAGGACGTCAGACTCACAGAAGCAGAAGCCTGCGCAGCCACATTGGTGATCTGCAAGGGCCGACTTCTTCATGGAATGTTGCTAGTGGAATAGCAACATTCCATGTAGAATCTCAAATAGTAGCAACAGTGGAGGAGTGGCCTAGTGGTTAGGGTGGTGGACTTTGGTCCTGGGGAACTGAGGAACTGAGTTCGGTTCCCACTTCAGGCACAGGCAGCTCCTTGTGACTCTGGGCAAGTCACTTAACCCTCCATTGCCCCATGTAAGCCGCATTGAGCCTGCCATGAGTGGGAAAGCGCAGGGTACAAATGTAACAAAAATAAAATAGATACTATTGGAGATTCTACATGGAATGTTGCTACTATTGGAGATTCTACATGGAATGTTGCTATTCCACTAGCAACATTCCATGTAGAAGGCTGCGCAGGCTTCTGTTTCTGTGAGTCTGACGTCCTGCACGTACGTGCAGGACGTCAGACTCACAGAAGCAGAAGCCTGCGCAGCCACATTGGTGATCTGCAAGGGCCGACTTCTTCATGGAATGTTGCTAGTGGAATAGCAACATTCCATGTAGAATCTCAAATAGTAGCAACAGTGGAGGAGTGGCCTAGTGGTTAGGGTGGTGGACTTTGGTCCTGGGGAACTGAGGAACTGAGTTCGGTTCCCACTTCAGGCACAGGCAGCTCCTTGTGACTCTGGGCAAGTCACTTAACCCTCCATTGCCCCATGTAAGCCGCATTGAGCCTGCCATGAGTGGGAAAGCGCAGGGTACAAATGTAACAAAAATAAAATAGATACTATTGGAGATTCTACATGGAATGTTGCTACTATTGGAGATTCTACATGGAATGTTGCTATTCCACTAGCAACATTCCATGTAGAAGGCTGCGCAGGCTTCTGTTTCTGTGAGTCTGACGTCCTGCACGTACGTGCAGGACGTCAGACTCACAGAAGCAGAAGCCTGCGCAGCCACATTGGTGATCTGCAAGGGCCGACTTCTTCATGGAATGTTGCTAGTGGAATAGCAACATTCCATGTAGAATCTCAAATAGTAGCAACAGTGGAGGAGTGGCCTAGTGGTTAGGGTGGTGGACTTTGGTCCTGGGGAACTGAGGAACTGAGTTCGGTTCCCACTTCAGGCACAGGCAGCTCCTTGTGACTCTGGGCAAGTCACTTAACCCTCCATTGCCCCATGTAAGCCGCATTGAGCCTGCCATGAGTGGGAAAGCGCAGGGTACAAATGTAACAAAAATAAAATAGATACTATTGGAGATTCTACATGGAATGTTGCTACTATTGGAGATTCTACATGGAATGTTGCTATTCCACTAGCAACATTCCATGTAGAAGGCTGCGCAGGCTTCTGTTTCTGTGAGTCTGACGTCCTGCACGTACGTGCAGGACGTCAGACTCACAGAAGCAGAAGCCTGCGCAGCCACATTGGTGATCTGCAAGGGCCGACTTCTTCATGGAATGTTGCTAGTGGAATAGCAACATTCCATGTAGAATCTCAAATAGTAGCAACAGTGGAGGAGTGGCCTAGTGGTTAGGGTGGTGGACTTTGGTCCTGGGGAACTGAGGAACTGAGTTCGGTTCCCACTTCAGGCACAGGCAGCTCCTTGTGACTCTGGGCAAGTCACTTAACCCTCCATTGCCCCATGTAAGCCGCATTGAGCCTGCCATGAGTGGGAAAGCGCAGGGTACAAATGTAACAAAAATAAAATAGATACTATTGGAGATTCTACATGGAATGTTGCTACTATTGGAGATTCTACATGGAATGTTGCTATTCCACTAGCAACATTCCATGTAGAAGGCTGCGCAGGCTTCTGTTTCTGTGAGTCTGACGTCCTGCACGTACGTGCAGGACGTCAGACTCACAGAAGCAGAAGCCTGCGCAGCCACATTGGTGATCTGCAAGGGCCGACTTCTTCATGGAATGTTGCTAGTGGAATAGCAACATTCCATGTAGAATCTCAAATAGTAGCAACAGTGGAGGAGTGGCCTAGTGGTTAGGGTGGTGGACTTTGGTCCTGGGGAACTGAGGAACTGAGTTCGGTTCCCACTTCAGGCACAGGCAGCTCCTTGTGACTCTGGGCAAGTCACTTAACCCTCCATTGCCCCATGTAAGCCGCATTGAGCCTGCCATGAGTGGGAAAGCGCAGGGTACAAATGTAACAAAAATAAAATAGATACTATTGGAGATTCTACATGGAATGTTGCTACTATTGGAGATTCTACATGGAATGTTGCTATTCCACTAGCAACATTCCATGTAGAAGGCTGCGCAGGCTTCTGTTTCTGTGAGTCTGACGTCCTGCACGTACGTGCAGGACGTCAGACTCACAGAAGCAGAAGCCTGCGCAGCCACATTGGTGATCTGCAAGGGCCGACTTCTTCATGGAATGTTGCTAGTGGAATAGCAACATTCCATGTAGAATCTCAAATAGTAGCAACAGTGGAGGAGTGGCCTAGTGGTTAGGGTGGTGGACTTTGGTCCTGGGGAACTGAGGAACTGAGTTCGGTTCCCACTTCAGGCACAGGCAGCTCCTTGTGACTCTGGGCAAGTCACTTAACCCTCCATTGCCCCATGTAAGCCGCATTGAGCCTGCCATGAGTGGGAAAGCGCAGGGTACAAATGTAACAAAAATAAAATAGATACTATTGGAGATTCTACATGGAATGTTGCTACTATTGGAGATTCTACATGGAATGTTGCTATTCCACTAGCAACATTCCATGTAGAAGGCTGCGCAGGCTTCTGTTTCTGTGAGTCTGACGTCCTGCACGTACGTGCAGGACGTCAGACTCACAGAAGCAGAAGCCTGCGCAGCCACATTGGTGATCTGCAAGGGCCGACTTCTTCATGGAATGTTGCTAGTGGAATAGCAACATTCCATGTAGAATCTCAAATAGTAGCAACAGTGGAGGAGTGGCCTAGTGGTTAGGGTGGTGGACTTTGGTCCTGGGGAACTGAGGAACTGAGTTCGGTTCCCACTTCAGGCACAGGCAGCTCCTTGTGACTCTGGGCAAGTCACTTAACCCTCCATTGCCCCATGTAAGCCGCATTGAGCCTGCCATGAGTGGGAAAGCGCAGGGTACAAATGTAACAAAAATAAAATAGATACTATTGGAGATTCTACATGGAATGTTGCTACTATTGGAGATTCTACATGGAATGTTGCTATTCCACTAGCAACATTCCATGTAGAAGGCTGCGCAGGCTTCTGTTTCTGTGAGTCTGACGTCCTGCACGTACGTGCAGGACGTCAGACTCACAGAAGCAGAAGCCTGCGCAGCCACATTGGTGATCTGCAAGGGCCGACTTCTTCATGGAATGTTGCTAGTGGAATAGCAACATTCCATGTAGAATCTCAAATAGTAGCAACAGTGGAGGAGTGGCCTAGTGGTTAGGGTGGTGGACTTTGGTCCTGGGGAACTGAGGAACTGAGTTCGGTTCCCACTTCAGGCACAGGCAGCTCCTTGTGACTCTGGGCAAGTCACTTAACCCTCCATTGCCCCATGTAAGCCGCATTGAGCCTGCCATGAGTGGGAAAGCGCAGGGTACAAATGTAACAAAAATAAAATAGATACTATTGGAGATTCTACATGGAATGTTGCTACTATTGGAGATTCTACATGGAATGTTGCTATTCCACTAGCAACATTCCATGTAGAAGGCTGCGCAGGCTTCTGTTTCTGTGAGTCTGACGTCCTGCACGTACGTGCAGGACGTCAGACTCACAGAAGCAGAAGCCTGCGCAGCCACATTGGTGATCTGCAAGGGCCGACTTCTTCATGGAATGTTGCTAGTGGAATAGCAACATTCCATGTAGAATCTCAAATAGTAGCAACAGTGGAGGAGTGGCCTAGTGGTTAGGGTGGTGGACTTTGGTCCTGGGGAACTGAGGAACTGAGTTCGGTTCCCACTTCAGGCACAGGCAGCTCCTTGTGACTCTGGGCAAGTCACTTAACCCTCCATTGCCCCATGTAAGCCGCATTGAGCCTGCCATGAGTGGGAAAGCGCAGGGTACAAATGTAACAAAAATAAAATAGATACTATTGGAGATTCTACATGGAATGTTGCTACTATTGGAGATTCTACATGGAATGTTGCTATTCCACTAGCAACATTCCATGTAGAAGGCTGCGCAGGCTTCTGTTTCTGTGAGTCTGACGTCCTGCACGTACGTGCAGGACGTCAGACTCACAGAAGCAGAAGCCTGCGCAGCCACATTGGTGATCTGCAAGGGCCGACTTCTTCATGGAATGTTGCTAGTGGAATAGCAACATTCCATGTAGAATCTCAAATAGTAGCAACAGTGGAGGAGTGGCCTAGTGGTTAGGGTGGTGGACTTTGGTCCTGGGGAACTGAGGAACTGAGTTCGGTTCCCACTTCAGGCACAGGCAGCTCCTTGTGACTCTGGGCAAGTCACTTAACCCTCCATTGCCCCATGTAAGCCGCATTGAGCCTGCCATGAGTGGGAAAGCGCAGGGTACAAATGTAACAAAAATAAAATAGATACTATTGGAGATTCTACATGGAATGTTGCTACTATTGGAGATTCTACATGGAATGTTGCTATTCCACTAGCAACATTCCATGTAGAAGGCTGCGCAGGCTTCTGTTTCTGTGAGTCTGACGTCCTGCACGTACGTGCAGGACGTCAGACTCACAGAAGCAGAAGCCTGCGCAGCCACATTGGTGATCTGCAAGGGCCGACTTCTTCATGGAATGTTGCTAGTGGAATAGCAACATTCCATGTAGAATCTCAAATAGTAGCAACAGTGGAGGAGTGGCCTAGTGGTTAGGGTGGTGGACTTTGGTCCTGGGGAACTGAGGAACTGAGTTCGGTTCCCACTTCAGGCACAGGCAGCTCCTTGTGACTCTGGGCAAGTCACTTAACCCTCCATTGCCCCATGTAAGCCGCATTGAGCCTGCCATGAGTGGGAAAGCGCAGGGTACAAATGTAACAAAAATAAAATAGATACTATTGGAGATTCTACATGGAATGTTGCTACTATTGGAGATTCTACATGGAATGTTGCTATTCCACTAGCAACATTCCATGTAGAAGGCTGCGCAGGCTTCTGTTTCTGTGAGTCTGACGTCCTGCACGTACGTGCAGGACGTCAGACTCACAGAAGCAGAAGCCTGCGCAGCCACATTGGTGATCTGCAAGGGCCGACTTCTTCATGGAATGTTGCTAGTGGAATAGCAACATTCCATGTAGAATCTCAAATAGTAGCAACAGTGGAGGAGTGGCCTAGTGGTTAGGGTGGTGGACTTTGGTCCTGGGGAACTGAGGAACTGAGTTCGGTTCCCACTTCAGGCACAGGCAGCTCCTTGTGACTCTGGGCAAGTCACTTAACCCTCCATTGCCCCATGTAAGCCGCATTGAGCCTGCCATGAGTGGGAAAGCGCAGGGTACAAATGTAACAAAAATAAAATAGATACTATTGGAGATTCTACATGGAATGTTGCTACTATTGGAGATTCTACATGGAATGTTGCTATTCCACTAGCAACATTCCATGTAGAAGGCTGCGCAGGCTTCTGTTTCTGTGAGTCTGACGTCCTGCACGTACGTGCAGGACGTCAGACTCACAGAAGCAGAAGCCTGCGCAGCCACATTGGTGATCTGCAAGGGCCGACTTCTTCATGGAATGTTGCTAGTGGAATAGCAACATTCCATGTAGAATCTCAAATAGTAGCAACAGTGGAGGAGTGGCCTAGTGGTTAGGGTGGTGGACTTTGGTCCTGGGGAACTGAGGAACTGAGTTCGGTTCCCACTTCAGGCACAGGCAGCTCCTTGTGACTCTGGGCAAGTCACTTAACCCTCCATTGCCCCATGTAAGCCGCATTGAGCCTGCCATGAGTGGGAAAGCGCAGGGTACAAATGTAACAAAAATAAAATAGATACTATTGGAGATTCTGCATGGAATGTTGCTACTATTGGAGATTCTACATGGAATGTTGCTATTCCACTAGCAACATTCCATGTAGAAGGCTGCGCAGGCTTCTGTTTCTGTGAGTCTGACGTCCTGCACGTACGTGCAGGACGTCAGACTCACAGAAGCAGAAGCCTGCGCAGCCACATTGGTGATCTGCAAGGGCCGACTTCTTCATGGAATGTTGCTAGTGGAATAGCAACATTCCATGTAGAATCTCAAATAGTAGCAACAGTGGAGGAGTGGCCTAGTGGTTAGGGTGGTGGACTTTGGTCCTGGGGAACTGAGGAACTGAGTTCGGTTCCCACTTCAGGCACAGGCAGCTCCTTGTGACTCTGGGCAAGTCACTTAACCCTCCATTGCCCCATGTAAGCCGCATTGAGCCTGCCATGAGTGGGAAAGCGCAGGGTACAAATGTAACAAAAATAAAATAGATACTATTGGAGATTCTACATGGAATGTTGCTACTATTGGAGATTCTACATGGAATGTTGCTATTCCACTAGCAACATTCCATGTAGAAGGCTGCGCAGGCTTCTGTTTCTGTGAGTCTGACGTCCTGCACGTACGTGCAGGACGTCAGACTCACAGAAGCAGAAGCCTGCGCAGCCACATTGGTGATCTGCAAGGGCCGACTTCTTCATGGAATGTTGCTAGTGGAATAGCAACATTCCATGTAGAATCTCAAATAGTAGCAACAGTGGAGGAGTGGCCTAGTGGTTAGGGTGGTGGACTTTGGTCCTGGGGAACTGAGGAACTGAGTTCGGTTCCCACTTCAGGCACAGGCAGCTCCTTGTGACTCTGGGCAAGTCACTTAACCCTCCATTGCCCCATGTAAGCCGCATTGAGCCTGCCATGAGTGGGAAAGCGCAGGGTACAAATGTAACAAAAATAAAATAGATACTATTGGAGATTCTACATGGAATGTTGCTACTATTGGAGATTCTACATGGAATGTTGCTATTCCACTAGCAACATTCCATGTAGAAGGCTGCGCAGGCTTCTGTTTCTGTGAGTCTGACGTCCTGCACGTACGTGCAGGACGTCAGACTCACAGAAGCAGAAGCCTGCGCAGCCACATTGGTGATCTGCAAGGGCCGACTTCTTCATGGAATGTTGCTAGTGGAATAGCAACATTCCATGTAGAATCTCAAATAGTAGCAACAGTGGAGGAGTGGCCTAGTGGTTAGGGTGGTGGACTTTGGTCCTGGGGAACTGAGGAACTGAGTTCGGTTCCCACTTCAGGCACAGGCAGCTCCTTGTGACTCTGGGCAAGTCACTTAACCCTCCATTGCCCCATGTAAGCCGCATTGAGCCTGCCATGAGTGGGAAAGCGCAGGGTACAAATGTAACAAAAATAAAATAGATACTATTGGAGATTCTACATGGAATGTTGCTACTATTGGAGATTCTACATGGAATGTTGCTATTCCACTAGCAACATTCCATGTAGAAGGCTGCGCAGGCTTCTGTTTCTGTGAGTCTGACGTCCTGCACGTACGTGCAGGACGTCAGACTCACAGAAGCAGAAGCCTGCGCAGCCACATTGGTGATCTGCAAGGGCCGACTTCTTCATGGAATGTTGCTAGTGGAATAGCAACATTCCATGTAGAATCTCAAATAGTAGCAACAGTGGAGGAGTGGCCTAGTGGTTAGGGTGGTGGACTTTGGTCCTGGGGAACTGAGGAACTGAGTTCGGTTCCCACTTCAGGCACAGGCAGCTCCTTGTGACTCTGGGCAAGTCACTTAACCCTCCATTGCCCCATGTAAGCCGCATTGAGCCTGCCATGAGTGGGAAAGCGCAGGGTACAAATGTAACAAAAATAAAATAGATACTATTGGAGATTCTACATGGAATGTTGCTACTATTGGAGATTCTACATGGAATGTTGCTATTCCACTAGCAACATTCCATGTAGAAGGCTGCGCAGGCTTCTGTTTCTGTGAGTCTGACGTCCTGCACGTACGTGCAGGACGTCAGACTCACAGAAGCAGAAGCCTGCGCAGCCACATTGGTGATCTGCAAGGGCCGACTTCTTCATGGAATGTTGCTAGTGGAATAGCAACATTCCATGTAGAATCTCAAATAGTAGCAACAGTGGAGGAGTGGCCTAGTGGTTAGGGTGGTGGACTTTGGTCCTGGGGAACTGAGGAACTGAGTTCGGTTCCCACTTCAGGCACAGGCAGCTCCTTGTGACTCTGGGCAAGTCACTTAACCCTCCATTGCCCCATGTAAGCCGCATTGAGCCTGCCATGAGTGGGAAAGCGCAGGGTACAAATGTAACAAAAATAAAATAGATACTATTGGAGATTCTACATGGAATGTTGCTACTATTGGAGATTCTACATGGAATGTTGCTATTCCACTAGCAACATTCCATGTAGAAGGCTGCGCAGGCTTCTGTTTCTGTGAGTCTGACGTCCTGCACGTACGTGCAGGACGTCAGACTCACAGAAGCAGAAGCCTGCGCAGCCACATTGGTGATCTGCAAGGGCCGACTTCTTCATGGAATGTTGCTAGTGGAATAGCAACATTCCATGTAGAATCTCAAATAGTAGCAACAGTGGAGGAGTGGCCTAGTGGTTAGGGTGGTGGACTTTGGTCCTGGGGAACTGAGGAACTGAGTTCGGTTCCCACTTCAGGCACAGGCAGCTCCTTGTGACTCTGGGCAAGTCACTTAACCCTCCATTGCCCCATGTAAGCCGCATTGAGCCTGCCATGAGTGGGAAAGCGCAGGGTACAAATGTAACAAAAATAAAATAGATACTATTGGAGATTCTACATGGAATGTTGCTACTATTGGAGATTCTACATGGAATGTTGCTATTCCACTAGCAACATTCCATGTAGAAGGCTGCGCAGGCTTCTGTTTCTGTGAGTCTGACGTCCTGCACGTACGTGCAGGACGTCAGACTCACAGAAGCAGAAGCCTGCGCAGCCACATTGGTGATCTGCAAGGGCCGACTTCTTCATGGAATGTTGCTAGTGGAATAGCAACATTCCATGTAGAATCTCAAATAGTAGCAACAGTGGAGGAGTGGCCTAGTGGTTAGGGTGGTGGACTTTGGTCCTGGGGAACTGAGGAACTGAGTTCGGTTCCCACTTCAGGCACAGGCAGCTCCTTGTGACTCTGGGCAAGTCACTTAACCCTCCATTGCCCCATGTAAGCCGCATTGAGCCTGCCATGAGTGGGAAAGCGCAGGGTACAAATGTAACAAAAATAAAATAGATACTATTGGAGATTCTACATGGAATGTTGCTACTATTGGAGATTCTACATGGAATGTTGCTATTCCACTAGCAACATTCCATGTAGAAGGCTGCGCAGGCTTCTGTTTCTGTGAGTCTGACGTCCTGCACGTACGTGCAGGACGTCAGACTCACAGAAGCAGAAGCCTGCGCAGCCACATTGGTGATCTGCAAGGGCCGACTTCTTCATGGAATGTTGCTAGTGGAATAGCAACATTCCATGTAGAATCTCAAATAGTAGCAACAGTGGAGGAGTGGCCTAGTGGTTAGGGTGGTGGACTTTGGTCCTGGGGAACTGAGGAACTGAGTTCGGTTCCCACTTCAGGCACAGGCAGCTCCTTGTGACTCTGGGCAAGTCACTTAACCCTCCATTGCCCCATGTAAGCCGCATTGAGCCTGCCATGAGTGGGAAAGCGCAGGGTACAAATGTAACAAAAATAAAATAGATACTATTGGAGATTCTACATGGAATGTTGCTACTATTGGAGATTCTACATGGAATGTTGCTATTCCACTAGCAACATTCCATGTAGAAGGCTGCGCAGGCTTCTGTTTCTGTGAGTCTGACGTCCTGCACGTACGTGCAGGACGTCAGACTCACAGAAGCAGAAGCCTGCGCAGCCACATTGGTGATCTGCAAGGGCCGACTTCTTCATGGAATGTTGCTAGTGGAATAGCAACATTCCATGTAGAATCTCAAATAGTAGCAACAGTGGAGGAGTGGCCTAGTGGTTAGGGTGGTGGACTTTGGTCCTGGGGAACTGAGGAACTGAGTTCGGTTCCCACTTCAGGCACAGGCAGCTCCTTGTGACTCTGGGCAAGTCACTTAACCCTCCATTGCCCCATGTAAGCCGCATTGAGCCTGCCATGAGTGGGAAAGCGCAGGGTACAAATGTAACAAAAATAAAATAGATACTATTGGAGATTCTGCATGGAATGTTGCTACTATTGGAGATTCTACATGGAATGTTGCTATTCCACTAGCAACATTCCATGTAGAAGGCTGCGCAGGCTTCTGTTTCTGTGAGTCTGACGTCCTGCACGTACGTGCAGGACGTCAGACTCACAGAAGCAGAAGCCTGCGCAGCCACATTGGTGATCTGCAAGGGCCGACTTCTTCATGGAATGTTGCTAGTGGAATAGCAACATTCCATGTAGAATCTCAAATAGTAGCAACAGTGGAGGAGTGGCCTAGTGGTTAGGGTGGTGGACTTTGGTCCTGGGGAACTGAGGAACTGAGTTCGGTTCCCACTTCAGGCACAGGCAGCTCCTTGTGACTCTGGGCAAGTCACTTAACCCTCCATTGCCCCATGTAAGCCGCATTGAGCCTGCCATGAGTGGGAAAGCGCAGGGTACAAATGTAACAAAAATAAAATAGATACTATTGGAGATTCTACATGGAATGTTGCTACTATTGGAGATTCTACATGGAATGTTGCTATTCCACTAGCAACATTCCATGTAGAAGGCTGCGCAGGCTTCTGTTTCTGTGAGTCTGACGTCCTGCACGTACGTGCAGGACGTCAGACTCACAGAAGCAGAAGCCTGCGCAGCCACATTGGTGATCTGCAAGGGCCGACTTCTTCATGGAATGTTGCTAGTGGAATAGCAACATTCCATGTAGAATCTCAAATAGTAGCAACAGTGGAGGAGTGGCCTAGTGGTTAGGGTGGTGGACTTTGGTCCTGGGGAACTGAGGAACTGAGTTCGGTTCCCACTTCAGGCACAGGCAGCTCCTTGTGACTCTGGGCAAGTCACTTAACCCTCCATTGCCCCATGTAAGCCGCATTGAGCCTGCCATGAGTGGGAAAGCGCAGGGTACAAATGTAACAAAAATAAAATAGATACTATTGGAGATTCTACATGGAATGTTGCTACTATTGGAGATTCTACATGGAATGTTGCTATTCCACTAGCAACATTCCATGTAGAAGGCTGCGCAGGCTTCTGTTTCTGTGAGTCTGACGTCCTGCACGTACGTGCAGGACGTCAGACTCACAGAAGCAGAAGCCTGCGCAGCCACATTGGTGATCTGCAAGGGCCGACTTCTTCATGGAATGTTGCTAGTGGAATAGCAACATTCCATGTAGAATCTCAAATAGTAGCAACAGTGGAGGAGTGGCCTAGTGGTTAGGGTGGTGGACTTTGGTCCTGGGGAACTGAGGAACTGAGTTCGGTTCCCACTTCAGGCACAGGCAGCTCCTTGTGACTCTGGGCAAGTCACTTAACCCTCCATTGCCCCATGTAAGCCGCATTGAGCCTGCCATGAGTGGGAAAGCGCAGGGTACAAATGTAACAAAAATAAAATAGATACTATTGGAGATTCTACATGGAATGTTGCTACTATTGGAGATTCTACATGGAATGTTGCTATTCCACTAGCAACATTCCATGTAGAAGGCTGCGCAGGCTTCTGTTTCTGTGAGTCTGACGTCCTGCACGTACGTGCAGGACGTCAGACTCACAGAAGCAGAAGCCTGCGCAGCCACATTGGTGATCTGCAAGGGCCGACTTCTTCATGGAATGTTGCTAGTGGAATAGCAACATTCCATGTAGAATCTCAAATAGTAGCAACAGTGGAGGAGTGGCCTAGTGGTTAGGGTGGTGGACTTTGGTCCTGGGGAACTGAGGAACTGAGTTCGGTTCCCACTTCAGGCACAGGCAGCTCCTTGTGACTCTGGGCAAGTCACTTAACCCTCCATTGCCCCATGTAAGCCGCATTGAGCCTGCCATGAGTGGGAAAGCGCAGGGTACAAATGTAACAAAAACAAAATAGATACTATTGGAGATTCTACATGGAATGTTGCTACTATTGGAGATTCTACATGGAATGTTGCTATTCCACTAGCAACATTCCATGTAGAAGGCAGCGCAGGCTTCTGTTTCTGTGAGTCTGACGTCCTGCACGTACGTGCAGGACGTCAGACTCACAGAAGCAGAAGCCTGCGCAGCCACATTGGTGATCTGCAAGGGCCGACTTCTTCATGGAATGTTGCTAGTGGAATAGCAACATTCCATGTAGAATCTCAAATAGTAGCAACAGTGGAGGAGTGGCCTAGTGGTTAGGGTGGTGGACTTTGGTCCTGGGGAACTGAGGAACTGAGTTCGGTTCCCACTTCAGGCACAGGCAGCTCCTTGTGACTCTGGGCAAGTCACTTAACCCTCCATTGCCCCATGTAAGCCGCATTGAGCCTGCCATGAGTGGGAAAGCGCAGGGTACAAATGTAACAAAAACAAAATAGATACTATTGGAGATTCTACATGGAATGTTGCTACTATTGGAGATTCTACATGGAATGTTGCTATTCCACTAGCAACATTCCATGTAGAAGGCTGCGCAGGCTTCTGTTTCTGTGAGTCTGACGTCCTGCACGTACGTGCAGGACGTCAGACTCACAGAAGCAGAAGCCTGCGCAGCCACATTGGTGATCTGCAAGGGCCGACTTCTTCATGGAATGTTGCTAGTGGAATAGCAACATTCCATGTAGAATCTCAAATAGTAGCAACAGTGGAGGAGTGGCCTAGTGGTTAGGGTGGTGGACTTTGGTCCTGGGGAACTGAGGAACTGAGTTCGGTTCCCACTTCAGGCACAGGCAGCTCCTTGTGACTCTGGGCAAGTCACTTAACCCTCCATTGCCCCATGTAAGCCGCATTGAGCCTGCCATGAGTGGGAAAGCGCAGGGTACAAATGTAACAAAAATAAAATAGATACTATTGGAGATTCTACATGGAATGTTGCTACTATTGGAGATTCTACATGGAATGTTGCTATTCCACTAGCAACATTCCATGTAGAAGGCTGCGCAGGCTTCTGTTTCTGTGAGTCTGACGTCCTGCACGTACGTGCAGGACGTCAGACTCACAGAAGCAGAAGCCTGCGCAGCCACATTGGTGATCTGCAAGGGCCGACTTCTTCATGGAATGTTGCTAGTGGAATAGCAACATTCCATGTAGAATCTCAAATAGTAGCAACAGTGGAGGAGTGGCCTAGTGGTTAGGGTGGTGGACTTTGGTCCTGGGGAACTGAGGAACTGAGTTCGGTTCCCACTTCAGGCACAGGCAGCTCCTTGTGACTCTGGGCAAGTCACTTAACCCTCCATTGCCCCATGTAAGCCGCATTGAGCCTGCCATGAGTGGGAAAGCGCAGGGTACAAATGTAACAAAAATAAAATAGATACTATTGGAGATTCTACATGGAATGTTGCTACTATTGGAGATTCTACATGGAATGTTGCTATTCCACTAGCAACATTCCATGTAGAAGGCTGCGCAGGCTTCTGTTTCTGTGAGTCTGACGTCCTGCACGTACGTGCAGGACGTCAGACTCACAGAAGCAGAAGCCTGCGCAGCCACATTGGTGATCTGCAAGGGCCGACTTCTTCATGGAATGTTGCTAGTGGAATAGCAACATTCCATGTAGAATCTCAAATAGTAGCAACAGTGGAGGAGTGGCCTAGTGGTTAGGGTGGTGGACTTTGGTCCTGGGGAACTGAGGAACTGAGTTCGGTTCCCACTTCAGGCACAGGCAGCTCCTTGTGACTCTGGGCAAGTCACTTAACCCTCCATTGCCCCATGTAAGCCGCATTGAGCCTGCCATGAGTGGGAAAGCGCAGGGTACAAATGTAACAAAATAAAATAGATACTATTGGAGATTCTACATGGAATGTTGCTACTATTGGAGATTCTACATGGAATGTTGCTATTCCACTAGCAACATTCCATGTAGAAGGCTGCGCAGGCTTCTGTTTCTGTGAGTCTGACGTCCTGCACGTACGTGCAGGACGTCAGACTCACAGAAGCAGAAGCCTGCGCAGCCACATTGGTGATCTGCAAGGGCCGACTTCTTCATGGAATGTTGCTAGTGGAATAGCAACATTCCATGTAGAATCTCAAATAGTAGCAACAGTGGAGGAGTGGCCTAGTGGTTAGGGTGGTGGACTTTGGTCCTGGGGAACTGAGGAACTGAGTTCGGTTCCCACTTCAGGCACAGGCAGCTCCTTGTGACTCTGGGCAAGTCACTTAACCCTCCATTGCCCCATGTAAGCCGCATTGAGCCTGCCATGAGTGGGAAAGCGCAGGGTACAAATGTAACAAAAATAAAATAGATACTATTGGAGATTCTACATGGAATGTTGCTACTATTGGAGATTCTACATGGAATGTTGCTATTCCACTAGCAACATTCCATGTAGAAGGCTGCGCAGGCTTCTGTTTCTGTGAGTCTGACGTCCTGCACGTACGTGCAGGACGTCAGACTCACAGAAGCAGAAGCCTGCGCAGCCACATTGGTGATCTGCAAGGGCCGACTTCTTCATGGAATGTTGCTAGTGGAATAGCAACATTCCATGTAGAATCTCAAATAGTAGCAACAGTGGAGGAGTGGCCTAGTGGTTAGGGTGGTGGACTTTGGTCCTGGGGAACTGAGGAACTGAGTTCGGTTCCCACTTCAGGCACAGGCAGCTCCTTGTGACTCTGGGCAAGTCACTTAACCCTCCATTGCCCCATGTAAGCCGCATTGAGCCTGCCATGAGTGGGAAAGCGCAGGGTACAAATGTAACAAAAATAAAATAGATACTATTGGAGATTCTACATGGAATGTTGCTACTATTGGAGATTCTACATGGAATGTTGCTATTCCACTAGCAACATTCCATGTAGAAGGCTGCGCAGGCTTCTGTTTCTGTGAGTCTGACGTCCTGCACGTACGTGCAGGACGTCAGACTCACAGAAGCAGAAGCCTGCGCAGCCACATTGGTGATCTGCAAGGGCCGACTTCTTCATGGAATGTTGCTAGTGGAATAGCAACATTCCATGTAGAATCTCAAATAGTAGCAACAGTGGAGGAGTGGCCTAGTGGTTAGGGTGGTGGACTTTGGTCCTGGGGAACTGAGGAACTGAGTTCGGTTCCCACTTCAGGCACAGGCAGCTCCTTGTGACTCTGGGCAAGTCACTTAACCCTCCATTGCCCCATGTAAGCCGCATTGAGCCTGCCATGAGTGGGAAAGCGCAGGGTACAAATGTAACAAAAATAAAATAGATACTATTGGAGATTCTACATGGAATGTTGCTACTATTGGAGATTCTACATGGAATGTTGCTATTCCACTAGCAACATTCCATGTAGAAGGCTGCGCAGGCTTCTGTTTCTGTGAGTCTGACGTCCTGCACGTACGTGCAGGACGTCAGACTCACAGAAGCAGAAGCCTGCGCAGCCACATTGGTGATCTGCAAGGGCCGACTTCTTCATGGAATGTTGCTAGTGGAATAGCAACATTCCATGTAGAATCTCAAATAGTAGCAACAGTGGAGGAGTGGCCTAGTGGTTAGGGTGGTGGACTTTGGTCCTGGGGAACTGAGGAACTGAGTTCGGTTCCCACTTCAGGCACAGGCAGCTCCTTGTGACTCTGGGCAAGTCACTTAACCCTCCATTGCCCCATGTAAGCCGCATTGAGCCTGCCATGAGTGGGAAAGCGCAGGGTACAAATGTAACAAAAATAAAATAGATACTATTGGAGATTCTACATGGAATGTTGCTACTATTGGAGATTCTACATGGAATGTTGCTATTCCACTAGCAACATTCCATGTAGAAGGCTGCGCAGGCTTCTGTTTCTGTGAGTCTGACGTCCTGCACGTACGTGCAGGACGTCAGACTCACAGAAGCAGAAGCCTGCGCAGCCACATTGGTGATCTGCAAGGGCCGACTTCTTCATGGAATGTTGCTAGTGGAATAGCAACATTCCATGTAGAATCTCAAATAGTAGCAACAGTGGAGGAGTGGCCTAGTGGTTAGGGTGGTGGACTTTGGTCCTGGGGAACTGAGGAACTGAGTTCGGTTCCCACTTCAGGCACAGGCAGCTCCTTGTGACTCTGGGCAAGTCACTTAACCCTCCATTGCCCCATGTAAGCCGCATTGAGCCTGCCATGAGTGGGAAAGCGCAGGGTACAAATGTAACAAAAATAAAATAGATACTATTGGAGATTCTACATGGAATGTTGCTACTATTGGAGATTCTACATGGAATGTTGCTATTCCACTAGCAACATTCCATGTAGAAGGCTGCGCAGGCTTCTGTTTCTGTGAGTCTGACGTCCTGCACGTACGTGCAGGACGTCAGACTCACAGAAGCAGAAGCCTGCGCAGCCACATTGGTGATCTGCAAGGGCCGACTTCTTCATGGAATGTTGCTAGTGGAATAGCAACATTCCATGTAGAATCTCAAATAGTAGCAACAGTGGAGGAGTGGCCTAGTGGTTAGGGTGGTGGACTTTGGTCCTGGGGAACTGAGGAACTGAGTTCGGTTCCCACTTCAGGCACAGGCAGCTCCTTGTGACTCTGGGCAAGTCACTTAACCCTCCATTGCCCCATGTAAGCCGCATTGAGCCTGCCATGAGTGGGAAAGCGCAGGGTACAAATGTAACAAAAATAAAATAGATACTATTGGAGATTCTACATGGAATGTTGCTACTATTGGAGATTCTACATGGAATGTTGCTATTCCACTAGCAACATTCCATGTAGAAGGCTGCGCAGGCTTCTGTTTCTGTGAGTCTGACGTCCTGCACGTACGTGCAGGACGTCAGACTCACAGAAGCAGAAGCCTGCGCAGCCACATTGGTGATCTGCAAGGGCCGACTTCTTCATGGAATGTTGCTAGTGGAATAGCAACATTCCATGTAGAATCTCAAATAGTAGCAACAGTGGAGGAGTGGCCTAGTGGTTAGGGTGGTGGACTTTGGTCCTGGGGAACTGAGGAACTGAGTTCGGTTCCCACTTCAGGCACAGGCAGCTCCTTGTGACTCTGGGCAAGTCACTTAACCCTCCATTGCCCCATGTAAGCCGCATTGAGCCTGCCATGAGTGGGAAAGCGCAGGGTACAAATGTAACAAAAATAAAATAGATACTATTGGAGATTCTACATGGAATGTTGCTACTATTGGAGATTCTACATGGAATGTTGCTATTCCACTAGCAACATTCCATGTAGAAGTTCTGTTTCTGTGAGTCTGATGTCCTGCATGTACGTGCAGGAAGCCTGCGCAGCCACATTGGTGATCTCTGCAAGGGCCGACTTCTACATGGAATGTTGCTAGTGGAATAGCAACATTCCATGTAGAATCTCAAATAGTAGCAACAGTGGAGGAGTGGCCTAGGAGTGGTTAGGGTGGTGGACTTTGGTCCTGAGGAACTCAGTTCGATTCCCACTTCAGGCACAGGCAGCTCCTTGTGACTCTGGGCAAGTCACTTAACCCTCCATTGCCCCATGTAAGCCGCATTGAGCCTGCCATGAGTGGGAAAGCGCAGGGTACAAATGTAACAAAAAAAAAAAAAAAAAGAGGGTAGGAAGAGACTCTTTAGGAAGTCAAGAGGGTAATGGGGTCCTTAAGTTGTCAGACTCCTTTCATAAAATGCCAGAACACCAGATAGGCCAGGAATTTTTTTTTTTCTGGCTAATCGTTGTCTATGAATGTGTAAAAACAGAAAAAGCCGAAATGCAGCAAAAGGATTCCAAGTGCTAAGAACAGGATCTGCTTACATGGAGGGTCTCCTATTTAATTCTTTCACCTGACTTTAACCTCCATCTGCCATTCATTTCTGCCTTTTCTTGCTTTGTGGAACTAAGTTTCCGGTATCTGATCTACCAGTGGAGCTGCTAGGTTTCTGGGTCTCTCTCTTCTTCTCAGCCAGGGCTTGAACGCTGCAGTTTCAAATGAACTGTTTCATGAAAGAGAAATGTTAGCCTTTCACAAGTAAAGCACACTCTTCATTTAGCTGCCTAGAGAGTATTATTATAATTACTAGTAAAAGAGACCCGTTTCCAACAGAAAGGAAACGGGCGCTAGCAAGGTTCCAGGGCCCCCTCCCTACCTCCTTCCCTCCCTCCCTCCCTCCCTCCTCCGAGTTCCAGCCCCCCTCCCCTCCGAGTTCCATGCCCCCATACTCACCTCCGGTTGCTGGTGCTGGGTTCCCTTCCCTCTCACTTCCCATTGGTCCGCCCTGTGACGTCATCCCCAGGGCGTACCAATACTGCTACTACTTGACATTTCTAAAGCGCTACTAGGGTTACGCAGCGCTGTACAATTTAACATAGAAGGACAGTCCCTGCTCAAAGGAGCTTACAATCTAAAGGACAAATGTACAGTCAGTCAAATAGGGGCAGTCAAATTGGGGCAGTCTAGATTTCCTGAATAGGTATAAAGGTTAGGTGCCGAAAGCAACATTGAAGAGGTGGGCTTTGAGCAAGGATTTGAAGATGGGTAGGGAGGGGGCTTGGCGTAAGGGCTCAGGAAGTTGATTCCAAGCATAGGGTGAGGCGAGGCAGAATGAGCAGAGCCTGGAGTTGGCGGTGGTGGAGAAGGGTACTGAGAGGAGGAATTTGTCCTGTGAGCGGAGGTTACGGGCGGGAACGTAAGGGGAAATGAGGGTAGAGAGGTAATGAGGGGCTGCAGACTGAGTGCATTTGTAGGTAAGAAGGAGAAGCTTGAACTGTATGCAGTATCCAATGGGAACTGTGTTACAAACCCAGGCATCCAGACGGAGGTGCAAATTATTATATAGGAAGGATTATTTAAAATTTATAGCTCACTCTATCCAATGATCATAGCGAGTTACATCCTAACATACATAGGGCTCCTTTTACTAAGTGGTGATAAGCCCGTGTCGCTCGCTATGTAGGAATTATCGCTGGGCTACCGCAGAAGCCCGGTGGTACTTCCCACCCCTACAGTGCTGTCAATTCCTGCAAATTCGTAGCGCTGGATACTACCCGGTGGTAATCAGGCAGTGCCGCGCGCTGCCCAGTTACCGCAGGGTTAGCGCGGGAGCCCTTACCGCCACCTCAATGGGTGGCAGAAAGGGCTCCCCCCCCCCCCGAAACGGCCACATGGCAAATGCTTTACTTGCCGCCCGGCCATTTCCTGAAGGAAAACGAGACCAGATATGGTAAAAGGGGGGGGGCCTCAGCAGCGCATGTAAAACACGCACCAATGCCAATGCAGGCCCCCTTTTGCCACAGCTTGGTAAAAGGGGGCCATAATAAAAATAACACAATACAACGTATAAACAACAACATCATTTCAAACAATGATAAAAGTAGAAATAAAAATCATCATACTTATAAAAATATCAAACATATAAACGGCAAGTGACCGACTCACCTTCAAATGTGCAGTAGAGACTTCCCTCTCTGTCCCGCCCTTGCGTCAAGATGTGATGACATCAGAGGGTGGAACAGAGAGGGAAAGGGAGTCGGAGTCACTGTCTGTTGGACACTACCACCTGGAAACGAACATCGCGCGCACCAACCTCCACCCTCCCCCCCCATCCCCGCTGCCGCTCCCGCCCTCCTTCGTATCGGGCCCCCTGCACTGACCTGACAGCGCCTCTCACCTCCGTGTGGAAGCGCTGCAGGCAGCAGCAGAGCTTTCACACGGAGGTGAGAGGCGCTGTCAGGTCAGTGCAGGGGGCCCAGCATGGAGGGGGGAGGGAGCGGCGGCGAGGAGGGTAGCTGGAAATCTCGCCCGTTTTAACGGGCTTAACGGCTAGTAATATTATAATCTGTACTATACCTTGTAACAATAATACATATTAAAAAAGAAAGAAAATCAGCCAGTCGTGTAAGTTTTCATCATTAGCCAGAGAGGCTAATAACATAGTAATGCCTCTTATTCAGAATTTGGATAGGACAAATAGGTTTTAAGATAGTTCCTAAATTCAATTAAATTAGTTATTAAATGCAAATTCAGAGGTAATGTGTTCAGTCACACATACTGGTAATTAGGTACATCTGATAGACAATGATGCTCAGACCTGAGAATAAGAAACATGTCACAGTCTCTTGTTTCTGTTTTTTGTTTGTGTCTGGAAAAAGCTGATTTAAGACTCTCTCTCTGTGGCTTGCTTTTCTCCAGTGCTCTGTCAGAAAACGATGCTTCTATTTTGAAAGCACAGACCAAGATAATTAGTCTTCTAAGTAGCATTATTTTTTTCCTTTCTTCAGTCTCTCTCTCTTTGATTTCTATTGTTCTTCCTTCATCTAACTCTTGCACATCTTTTGCATTATGATTCTGTTTTTTTTGGCATGAAAGACTCCTTCCAGCCCTGTTCTTCTGTGAAATTATGCTATAATTCAGTCCTCCTGTCTTTGATTGTTTTCCATTTGCCCGTTTCATACTTGCTGCATCTTACACTCTTCTGAAATCCGCCCTCATTTTCTTCGTAACTCTAATTTTCTTTTATTCTCGCTTTCCTTTCTGCTCATACCTTTCTTCATTATTTTTGATTTTCTGTTGTCTCTTTTTGGGGTCCTTTTACTAAGCCGCGATAAAAAGCGGCTTGCGAGATAGTGTAGGCGCGGGTTTTGGGTGCGCGCAGAAATATTTTTCAGCGCACGTACCAAAAATGCCTTTTTTTAAATTTTTGCCGAAAATGGGCTTGCGGCGAAATCAAAATTGCCGTACGTCCGTTTTGGGTGTCTGACCTTACTGCCAGCTATAGACCTAGCGGTAAGGAATCTGTGCGGTAACGACCTACGCGCGTCGGATGCCACTTGGCGTGCGTCCGCTATGTGCGTCCAAAAATAACAAATATTTTCCAGATGGGCATAGCGAGCGCGGGCAAAAAATGAAATTACCACAAGAGGCATGTGGTAGTCGGGCGGTAAGTTCATTTTGGCACACGTAGAGTCTAAACGACTTAGTAAAAGGGGTCCTTTAATTCCTCACATTCATTCTAGCTGCATCTCACCCACCTCTCACCTTTTTCTCTCTCATGTCCTTATTCTGGCATCTCTTCCTCACACATCATTCTCTTTCTCCATGTGTTTCTTCCTTTCTCTGGCCATCTCTTTTTCACCCATCTCAAGCTCTTTGTCTCACTATTGTATTTTTTCATTCTTCCAGCCCTGTGTCTCTGTCTCACGTGTTCAGTCTAAGTTCCATCCTCGTTCTTTCTTTGTCTGGTTCATAGACCTGCTTCTCTGTAGCTGTTCTCTCTATATCTGGGGGAGATTTGTTGGGCTGTAGGTTATTTTAACAAGCAATGCTGTGTAGAGTTCATAATACTGTACATAAAGTCAAGGTGCCGATCTAAATTGAGCTAAACCTCAAGTGGCAGCAATTTCGTTGTTCCGTTTGCAGAAAGGGCAAGAAATAGCCTGAGCTCAGGCTCTTAAATCAGACTCTGCACTTCATGCACCGTGCAACCTGCCAAAATCAATACAGCCCTTCGCTTTGTGATAGAGGTTGTCATAAAGTTAGCTTAAGTATTGTAAGAGGCTTGGGACCGGTGGATTGAAAAGATATATGTAATATTGCATTGGGAATATTTAACGATGGATTGTTGCTATATATATATATATATATATATATATATATATATATATATATATATATATATATATATATATATTATTTTTTTTATTTATTTATTTTTTTTTGTGTGTGTGTGTTATTTGACATATAGAAACTCCTTTTATTGCAAATAGAAGAAAGTTTTGTGGAAAAAGAGAGGGCATTCATGAACTATGAAGCTCAGTAACATAATAATGATATAAGTATTGCCACACTGGGGCAGACCAAAGGTCCATCAATCCCAGCATCCTGTTTCCAACAGTGGCCAATTCAGGTCACAAGTACCTGGCAGAAACCCAAAGAGTAGCAACATTCCATGTAGAACCCCCAAAGAGTATAGCAAGATTCTAGAATTCTAAAGAGTAACAAGATTCCATGCAGAATTTCAAAGTGTAGCAACATTCCATGTAGAACCCCAAAGAGTAGCAAGATTCCATTCAGAATCCCAAGTACATAAGTGTTGCCATACTGGGACAGACCGAAGGTCCATCAAGCCCAGCATCCTGTTTCCAACAGTGGCCAATTCAGGTCACAAGTACCTGGCAGAAACCCAAAGAGTAACAACATTCCATGTAGAACCCCCACAGAGTTGCAAGATTCTAGAATTCTAAAGAATAACAAGATTTCATACAGAATTTCAAAGTGTAGCAATAGAAATCAAACAAAATAAAACATGGAAAAGAAAATAAGATGATACCTTTTTTATTGAATGATTGAATATTTTAACACCCAACAGAAAGGACTTAACAAGGACCTGGGGTTCCTAGCCCATTATAAACCATAAAGCTGTATGTCTCTGTTGATCACCCTCCCCTCACCTATCCACACCCACCCTGTTAGAATATCAATGATATGCTTTGATTTCCCCATGCATACTTCCTACCCACCCCCATCCTCCCACCCTGTCAGACTGTCATAGTAATGCTTGAATGTTATCACTTATATACACTGTCAGCTAGCACATTTGCTTATTTCCGATCTGACGAAGAAGGGCAACCTTCGAAAGCTAATCAAGAAATGTATTAAGTTATGTCCAATAAAAAAGGTATCATCTTATTTTCTTTTCCATGCTTTATTTTGTTTGATTTCTATTGATAACCTTAAGAGTGGACTAACACGGCTACCACACTCCTCTACTTAAAGTGTAGCAATATTCCATGTAGAACCCCAAAGAGTAGCAAGATTCTAGAATTCTAAAGAATAACAAGATTCCATGCAGAATTGCAAAGTGTAGCAACATTCCATGTAGAATCCCAAAGAGTAGCAAGATTCCATGCAGAATCCCAAGTAGATAAGTACATAAGTGTTGCCATACTGGGACAGACCAAAGGTCCATCAAGCCCAGCATCCTGTTTCCAACAGTGGCCAAGCCAGGTCACAAATACCTGGCAAGATCCCAAAAAAGTACAAAACATTTTATGCTGCTTATCCCAGAAATAGTGGATTTTCCCCAAGACAGATGAACGTTTGGACCATTAATTTTGATTAGAGTTCAAATTTAATGCCAAGAATTGCAGAATCATGCACTTGGGGTGCAGAAACCCAAAAAAGAAACACCGGATAGGAGGGGAGAGATTAATAAGCTCGACACAGGAGAGAGAAGTTGGGGTGATGATGTCCGAGGATCTGGAGGTGAAGAAACAATGTGACAAAGCGGCGGCCATGGCCAGATGGATGCTAGTCTGCACAGAGAGGGGTATAACCAGCAGAAGAAAGGAGGTGTTGATGCCCCTGTACAAGTCATTGGTGAGGCCCCACTTGTTCAGTTTTGGAGGCTATATCGTGCTAAAGATGTAAAAAGATTGGAAGTGGTACAAAGAACAGCTACAAAAATGGTATGTGATTTACGTTGCAAACTGTACGAGAAGACTTACCAACCTGAACATGTATACCTTGGAGGAAAAGAGAAACAGGGGTGACATGATACAAACGTTCAAATATTGGAAAGGTATTAATCCGCAAACAACCTTTTCTGGAGATGGGAAGGCGGTAGAACTAGAGGACATGAATTGGGGTTGAAGGGGGGCAGACTCAGGAGTAATGTCAGGAAGTATTTTTTCACGGAGAGAGTGGTGGATACATGGAATGCTCTCCACGAGAGGTGGTGGAGATGAAAACGGTAATGGAATTCAAACATGCGTGGGATAAACACAAAGGAATCCTGTTTAGAAGGAATGGATCCAAAGAATCTTAGCGAAGATTCAGTGGCAATTGGGAAGCAAAACCGGTGCTGGCCAGACTTCTACGGTCTGCACCCTGATCGTGGCTGAATAGATAGGGATGGGCTGGAATGTAAATTTTAAGGGGCTTCGACGTTAGCTCCAGAACTTAGTACAAGAACAGTGCTGGCCAGACTTCTACGGTCTGTGCCCTGAGAATGGCAAGGACAAATCAAACTCTGGTATACATATAAAGTATCACATACCATGTAAATGAGTTTATCTTGTTGGGCAGACTGGGTGGACCATACAGGTCTTTATCTGCCATCATTTACTATGTTTACTATGATCTGAAATATTCTATAACACTATGTGCAAATTCTAGGAACACCTCCGACTTACCCATACCCCCCCAAAAAATGCACTACTGTGGGGTGCACTCAGATGCTCTGCAGTAGTTCAGGCACCTACACACACTTTCCTGGTACTAAATAATACTTTATATTTTTAGTGCCTGGGGCATGCTTGGGGAGCAGAGAGTAGATGTGCCCAGAACTAACCGGTTAGTGAAATCAAATCAATTCTTGAATACCGCTAATATCCCCTTTCCAGGGTTCAGTGCGGTTTGCATTCTAGGTGAGTCAGAAGCCAATAATGTTAGTGAGAAATATGAGAACAATTAATTTTTATTTATTTGTTGCATTTGTACCCCACATTTTTCCACCTATTTGCAGGCTCAATGTGGCTTACATAGTACCGTCAGAGACGTTTGCCCAGTCGGTGGATAACAAATACAAAGCTGTATAGTGATCGTATGAGGTATAAGTGGAGGGTTGGAATGGATGAAGATTGCATGTTGTCCTGTTCGATCATAGTCATGCTGTGTTGGTAGGTGAAGAGGGTTACGTGGGGTCGTTAATGTAGGCCTTTTTGAAGAGGTTGGGTTTTAGTGATTTCCTGAAGTTCAAGTGGTCGTGGATTGTTTTCACAGCTTTTGGGAGCCCATTCCATAGTCGTGCGCTTATGTAGGAGAAGACGGCTGCGTAAGTTGTTTTGTATTTCAGTCCTTTGCAATTTGGGTAGTGTAGGTTTAGGTAACATCTTGACGATCCGACTTTGTTTCTTATTGGTAAGTCTATAAGGTCTGTCATGTATCCTGGGACTACGCTGTATATGATTTTGTGGACTAAGGTGCATATTTTGAAGATGATCCGTTCTTTGATTGGGAGCCAATGTAACTTTTCTCAAAGGGGTTTGGCAATTTCGAAGCGTGTTTTGCTGAATATCAGCCTGGCTGCTGTATTTTGGACCCATTGGTGTAATGCATGAGACCAAAAACATTATAGGAAAGGATAATGGATGATACTAGGATGTAGAAGTCAATGGATTGTTATGAAGCTGTCTTTGGGAAGAGAAATGTTTTTAGCTTCTTCCTGAAACTAAGGTGGCTGCTTTCTGTTCTGATGGCTATGAGTAGAGAGTTCCATATTTTAACTCCAAATACAGGGAATAGAGAGCTGAAAATCTTCTGATTTCGAATTGTCATTTGAAACGGTGACGCTAACATCAGTTGTTCTTTCAGTCTGTTAGACTGGACCAAATATAACGAAGTAGTCTTAGTCAGCAGTTCAGAGGTGAAACCCTGTAAGATTTGAAAAACTAAGAATCAGCTTTGAACTTGAGTCTTTCTGCTATGGGAAGCCAGTGCAGTTTGTTAAGATGAGTTGAAACACTAGTATATCTATTCGATCTGTTTATTGGTCTAGCAGCTGTATTCGGTATGATTTGTAGTTTTTTCTGATATTGACATTTAATACCAAGAAATAGAACGTTACAGTAATCCAAGTGAGGTAGCACTAACATTTGGATAGTAGTGCGAAGGCTTTTTGGTCGAAGAATGGTCTGACTAGACGTAGCCGTCTCCTTTTGAATGCTGGTTAATATAGGAAGAGAAGGTGAATGAAGAATCAAGTAAGACCCCCTAGTACTCTGGTTTCAGACTCGACTGTAAAGCTTTGACCACTGGACAAAGATATTGATGAGAGGACCTCAGCTCCCTGATTTCGGAACCACAGGACCTTGGCTTTTTGCGTATTCAATTTCACTTTATTGCTCAATTGCCACGCCAACCGATGAGTGCGTGGTTAGCACAGTTAGCACGTGAGTCCTTTCTGTGTACTAGTGGAAGAGGAGCCTAGTGGTTAGTGCAGCGGACTTTGATCCAGGAGAACTGGCTTTGATTCCCGCTGCAGCTCCTTGTGACTCTGTGGAAGTCACTTAACCCTTCATTGCCCCAGGTACAAATAAGTACCTGTATATACAGTAGTGGAAATAAGTATTTGATCCCTTGCTGATTTTGTAAGTTTGCCCACTGACAAAGACATGAGCAGCCCATAATTGAAGGGTAGGTTATTGGTAACAGTGAGAGATAGCACATCACAAATTAAATCCGGAAAATCACATTGTGGAAAGTATATGAATTTATTTGCATTCTGCAGAGGGAAATAAGTATTTAATCCCTCTGGCAAACAAGACCTAATACTTGGTGGCAAAACCCTTGTTGGCAAGCACAGCGGTCAGACGTCTTCTGTAGTTGATGATGAGGTTTGCACACATGTCAGGAGGAATTTTGGTCCACTCCTCTTTGCAGATCATCTCTAAATCATTAAGAGTTCTGGGCTGTCACTTGGCAACTCGCAGCTTCAGCTCCCTCCATAAGTTTTCAATGGGATTAAGGTCTGGTGACTGGCTAGGCCACTCCATGACCCTAATGTGCTTCTTCCTGAGCCACTCCTTTGTTGCCTTGGCTGTATGTTTTGGGTCATTGTCGTGCTGGAAGACCCAGCCACGACCCATTTTTAAGGCCCTGGCGGAGGGAAGGAGGTTGTCACTCAGAATTGTATGGTACATGGCCCCATCCATTCTCCCATTGATGCGGTGAAGTAGTCCTGTGCCCTTAGCAGAGAAACACCCCCAAAACATAACATTTCCACCTCCATGCTTGACAGTGGGGACGGTGTTCTTTGGGTCATAGGCAGCATTTCTCTTCCTCCAAACACGGCGAGTTGAGTTCATGCCAAAGAGCTCAATTTTTGTCTCATCTGACCACAGCACCTTCTCCCAATCACTCTCGGCATCATCCAGGTGTTCACTGGCAAACTTCAGACGGGCCGTCACATGTGCCTTCCGGAGCAGGGGGACCTTGCGGGCACTGCAGGATTGCAATCTGTTATGTCGTAATGTGTTACCAATGGTTTTCGTGGTGACAGTGGTCCCAGCTGCCTTGAGATCATTGACAAGTTCCCCCCTTGTAGTTGTAGGCTGATTTCTAACCTTCCTCATGATCAAGGATACCCCACGAGGTGAGATTTTGCGTGGAGCCCCAGATCTTTGTCGATTGACAGTCATTTTGTACTTCTTCCATTTTCTTACTATGGCACCAACAGTTGTCTCCTTCTCGCCCAGCGTCTTACTGATGGTTTTGTAGCCCATTCCAGCCTTGTGCAGGTGTATGATCTTGTCCCTGACATCCTTAGACAGCTCCTTGCTCTTGGCCATTTTGTAGAGGTTAGAGTCTGACTGATTCACTGAGTCTGTGGACAGGTGTCTTTCATACAGGTGACCATTGCCGACAGCTGTCTGTCATGCAGGTAACGAGTTGATTTGGAGCATCTACCTGGTCTGTAGGGGCCAGGTCTCTTACTGGTTGGTGGGGGATCAAATACTTATTTCCCTCTGCAGAATGCAAATAAATTCATATACTTTCCACAATGTGATTTTCCGGATTTAATTTGTGATGTGCTATCTCTCACTGTTACCAATAACCTACCCTTCAATTATGGGCTGCTCATGTCTTTGTCAGTGGGCAAACTTACAAAATCAGCAAGGGATCAAATACTTATTTCCACCACTGTACTATGTAAACTGCTCTGAATGTAGAGAAAGATAGTATATCAAGTCCCATTTCCCTCTTCCTAATTGAGATTTTACATGGAATGTTGCTAACAGAGGAGTAGCCTAGTGGTTATTGCAGTGGACTATGATCCAGGGGAACTGGGTTTGATTCCCACTACAGCTTCTTATAACTCTGGGCAAATCACTTAACCCTCTATTGCCCCAGGTACCAGGGGTGTAGCCAGGCAACAGATTTTTGGGTGGGCCTAGGCAAGAAGTGGGTGGGCACCAAGTTTTCTCCCCCCCCCCCCCCCCCACCAAAAATATATCTCATCTGGCAGGAAAATGCTTCTTTCCACCATGGCAGTCTACAGCAGGCATGTGCTGAAAACTGGGCATGCACAGGTGCCAGTATCATGGAGTAGCATTTTCGTTACCATCAGAGGGAAGTCTTCAGCTGGCAGAGCTTGAGATCCCCACCAGCTACCGCTAAATGTGTGCTACTATTGGGTGAGCCTGAGCTCTAAGTGGGTATATAATACCTGTATATAATATGTAAACTGCTTTGAATGTAGTTGCAAAAACTACAGCAAGGCAATATACCATATCCCTTTAAAATCTGCCAGCTTTAAGTAGGTGTTGGTAAGGGTTCATGTGCTAATGGCCAGATGCTAATTTGGAAATGGGAAAAATGGAAATGCAGGGAAATAGCACAGCTTAGTAAAATAGCCCCTTAATGTGCAGTGTACTGCATGATAATTGCTATAATAATTTATTTATTTGTTACATTTGTATCCCACATTTTCCCCACCTATTTGCAGGCTCAATGTGGCTTACATAGTACCGTAAGGCATACGCTAATGCAACTGTGTCCTAGCAATTACCAGACAGTTTAAAGGGCCCCTTAGAGGTCCTTTTACAAAGCTGTAGTAAAAAGTGCCCTTTATATAGGTTTTTCCCATGCACTAAAACCATTTTTACTGCAGCTGTAAAAAAGTCATAAGTACATAAGTATTGCCATACTGGGAAAGACTAAAAGGTCCATCAAGCCCAGCATCCTGTTTCCAACAGTGGCCAATCCAGGTCACAAATACCCGGCAAGATCCCAAAAAAGTACAAAACATTTTATACTGCTTATCCCAGAAATAGTGGATTTTCCCCAAGTCCATTTAATAACGGTCTATGGACTTTTCCTTTAGGAAGCCGTCCAAATCTTTTTTAAACTCCGCTAAGCGACTTGGGAGGGACGAGAGACTAAAGGATGGGATAGAGGTTACAGGAGGTAGGGGATAATTCTTAGCAAGGTCATAAGGACGGGGTAAGGAGGGGTGATCTGAGAGGAGGAGGAGGGGGATTGCTCAAAGAGAGGGATAATAGTATTGGATCTGGGTTCAGGGAGCTTATTGTTAACAAAGAGATCTCTTGCTCAAGTTGTTTTTCTTATTTAAGATTTATAATAATAATAATAATAATATTTAGTAAAACACACACTGGCACTTGCCTAATAAATGGGGGGAGGGGTGGAGGAGCAATGGGGGTAGGATGGGGAGGGAATGGATACAAAATTGGATAATAGCATTATTGACATGTACTAATGTGAGCAAGTGCAAGGTGATGCATATGGGAAAAAAGAACCCGAATTATAGCTACGTCATGCAAGGTTCCACGGTAGGAGTTACGGACCAAGAAAGGGATCTGGGTGTCGTTGTTGATAATACACTGAAACCTTCTGCTCAGTGTGCTGCTGCGGCTAGGAAAGCGAATAGAATGTTGGGTATTATTAGGAAAGGTATGAAGAACAGGTGTGAGGATGTTATAATGCCGCTGTATCGCTCCATGGTGCGACCGCACCTTGAGTACTGTGTTCAATTCTGGTCGCCGCATCTCAAGAAAGATATAGTAGAATCGGAAAAGGTGCAGCGAAGGGTGACTAAAATGATGGCAGGGGTGGGACGACTTCCCTATGAAGAAAGACTAAGGAGGCTAGGGCTTTTCAGCTTGGAGAAAAGACGGCTGAGGGGAGACATGATAAAGGTATATAAAATATTGAGTGGAGTGGAACAGGTGGATGTGAAGCGTCTGTTCACGCTTTCCAAAAATACTAGGACTAGAGGGCATGCGATGAAACTACAGTGTAGTAAATTTAAAACAAATCGGAGAAAATATTTCTTCACCCAATGCATAATTAAACTCTGGAATTCGTTGCCGGAGAAAGTGGTGAAGGTGGTTAGCTTAGCAGAGTTTAAAAAGGGGTTAGATGGTTTCCTAAAGGACAAGTCCATAAACCACTACTAAATAGACTTGGGAAAAATCCACAATTCCAGGAATAACATGTATAGAATGTTTGTACGTTTGGGAAGCTTGCCAGGTGCCCTTGGCCTGGATTGGCCGCTGTCGTGGACAGGATGCTGGGCTCGATGAACCCTTGGTCTTTTCCCAGTGTGGCATTACTTATGTACTAATTCAATTTTCATTTGACAGTGATGTTAGTTATTCTGGTAGGTTAAGTATATTGTACGTTAATACCAATAAAAATTGTTGAAAGGTAAACTCCGCTAAGCTAACCGCCTTTACCACATTCTCTGGCAACGAATTCCAGAGTTTAATTACACGTTGAGTGAAGAAAACTTTTCTCCGATTTGTTTTAAATTTACTACATTGTAGCTTCATCGCATACCCCTTAGTCCTAGTATTTTTGGAAACCGTGAACAGACGCTTCACATCTACCCGTTCAACTCCACTCATTATTTTTTCGTGTGTGCTTTTGTATCAATGGCCAGGCACTAATGTTGCACAGAAGAGCATTCTTTATGTGCCGAAAATTGACTTATGGATGGAAAAATTCAATGCATGCATGCAAAAAAAAAACCCAAAACATAAACATAAATGAAAGAACAGAACAGGATCAGAGTGACAACAAAATATAAAGTTTTAAGATCCCACTGTGTTCTCCAAATTAAACCAAAAAAAGCAGCCATACCTGAGCTAAAAAGTTCTCCATTGATTCTGGCACTCACTTTTTAATCTGTCGGGAAAATCTGACAATACGGAAGGCGCAGGCTTAATCTCTCACCTCTAGTGAAACAAAAGCAGATATTATGATTAAAAAAAAAAAGCATGGGTTGGCTTAGATCAGTGTGAGAAATTTCCTCGTTTGATTAGTACAACAGAAGGCCGGCTTGAGGTCTGAAGGGTTGAGTACAGGAGAGCCTTTAAAGAATTTTAATGACATTTCACTATGAGATTCTCAGCCATCCAGCCTATTTCAGGCAGGTCTCGAAATCCCCAAGAATACCAGGAGCTCCCGCTAGGCAAACAGCTGCTGTAAAGAAATGATGACTGATGGGAGACAATTGAAAAGGGGAAAGAGAGAAAGAAATGCCGAAAAAGTGATGAAAGAGACGAAAATCTGATCCAGAAGAGGGAAGCGACAGAGAAGAGGGGCCAGAAGCTACAGCCAAGATTCTGGGGAATAAGGCAGAAGCCAGACATGGAAAACCTGCAGCATGTCATTTCAATCTTTCTGCTTTTCAGGGGTATCATTTTCTTACTTCTGTTGCTTTTTCCCACCCAGGGCTGACCCAACCATTAGGTAAGACTATGAGCTTGCCTAGGGCAGCAGCTTCTTGGAGGAGGGGGGAGGGGAGGGAAGCAAAGAACCGCTGCAGTCTGATTGGTCCTGACAGCTACACAAACCCCCCAAACATTTGCATTTTTATAGAATGTTTGTGTGATGATCATTACTGAGCTTAATTATTAAACTTGTGGGAAGGGGGGGGGGGGGCTGTGAATCCTGGCTAGCAGGTCACTAAGGGAGTGATTGGAGGACCCGGGAGGAGCTCAGGGGTTATAAAAGGGAAACTCAGAGGAAAGGATTTGTCCCTGGTTCTGCCTCTTGACAGATTAACTAGGTCCTTGGTTGCCTCAGTTCTGTGTTACTTATAGTCCCCTGCCAGGCAGGGGCGTAGCCAGACCTCATCGGGAGGGGGGTCCACAGCCCGAGGTGGGGGGAGCACAGTTTAGCCCGCCTCCCCCAGCCACCGACCCCACCACCACTTTTGACCCCACCCCTGCAACCACCGACCCCCCCCCCTGCCACTTTTGACCCCCCCTCCTGCTGTCGACCCTCCCCTGTCACCGCCACCACCAGGTACCTTTGCTGGCCGGGGTCCCCAACCCCCGTCAGCTGAAGTCTTCTTCAGTGTTGGTCTCCGGAGGGGTAGCTTAGTGGTTAATGCAGTGGACTTTGATCCTGGGGAGCTGCCTCCATTGCCCCAGGTACAAAATAAGTACCTGTATATATATATATAAACCGCTTTGAATGTAGTTGGAAAATACCACAAAAAGGCAGTATATCAAGTCCCATTTCCCTTTCCCTATTTGAAATTCTACATGGATGTGAAGCGACTGTTCACGCTATCCAAAAATACTAGGACTAGAGGGCATGAGTTGAAGCTACAGTGTGGTAAATTTAAAACGAATCGGAGAAAATTTTTCTTCACCCAACGTGTAATTAGACTCTGGAATTCATTACCGGAGAACGTGGTACGGGCGGTTAGCTTGACGGAGTTTAAAAAGGGGTTAGATAGATTCCTAAAGGACAAGTCCATAGACCGCTATTAAATGGACTTGGAAAAATTCCGCATTTTTAGGTATAACTTGTCTGGAATGTTTTTACGTTTGGGGAGCGTGCCAGGTGCCCTTGACCTGGATTGGCCACTGTCGGTGACAGGATGCTGGGCTAGATGGACCTTTGGTCTTTCCCAGTATGGCACTACTTATGTACTTATGTAATGTTGTTAGTGGAGGAGTAGCCTAGTGATTTGTGCAGCAGACCAGACTCTGATCCTGGGGAACAGGGTTTGATTCCCACTGCAGTTCCTTGTGACTCTGGGCAAATCACTTAACCCTCCATTGCCCCTGGTACAAATAAGTACCTGAATATACCACGTAAACCACTTTGAATGTAGTTGCATAAACCTCAGAAAGGCGGTGTATCAAGTCCAATTTTCCTTTCCCTATTTCAGATTCTACATGGAATGTTGCTACTATAGAAGATTCTGTTGCTACTATTTGAGATTCTACATGGAATGTTAATGTTGCTATTCCACTAGCAACATTCCATGTAGAAGCCTGCCCTTGCAGATCAGCAACGCGGCCGCACAGGCTTCTGTTTCTGTGTCTGACATCCTGCACGTATGTGCAGGACATCAGACTCACAGAAACAGAAGCCTGTGCGGCCGCGTTGCTGATCTGCAAGGGCAGGCTTCTACATGGAATGTTGCTCCTGAAAGAGTAGCCTAGTGGTTAGTGCAGTGGACCTTGATCCTGAGGAACTGAGTTCAATTCCCACTGCAGCTGCTTGTGACTCTGCTCAAGTCACTTAACCCTCCATTGCCCCTGGTACAAAATAAGTACCTGAATATGTGTAAACCGCTTTGAATGTAGTTGCAAAAACCTCAGCAAGGCGGTATATCAAGTGTCATTTACATCTGAACTGTATGAAGATCAATGCAGTGAAACCATCAGTTAAATAAATGTTCCAGTTACTTTCAATCTCCTGAGTGTTGTGTGGTTCCTGAGTGTATGAGCTGATGGGACCTGCTAAGTAAGTGACTGCCGGCCTCTCGAGCCCCCCGCCCCCCACCCCAACTCAGGATAGCAGAACCGGGTTACAACTACACCCTCAGTTTTGGAGGCCGTATCTGGCTAAAGATGTAAAAAGCTACGAAAATGCTATGGTATTTGCGTTGCAAACCGTACGAGGAGAGTCTTGCCGACCTGAACATGTATACCGTGGAGGAAATGCCCTTCCGCGGGAGGTGGTGGAGATGAAAATGGCAATGGAATTCAAACATGCGTGGGATAAACACAAAGGAATCCTGTTTAGAAGGAATGGATCTATGGAATCTTAGCAGACATTGGGTGGCGACACCAGCATTTGGAGAATAAAACCGGTGCAGGGCGGACATCTACGGTCTGTGCCCTGAGAAAGGCAGGGACAAATCAAACTCGGATATACATATAAAGTATTACATACCATGTAAAATGAGTTATCTTGTTGGGCAGACTGGATGGACCGTTCAGGTCTTTATCTGCCGTCATTTACTATGTTACTATAAATGGCTCCTGGTTCTCTCTACAGGATTGATCCAGTACTGATTTTACCCCATTGCATGCAGGGCATTGTAGTTTTGGTGTCCCAATTATATTCCCTAAGAAAAAGCAAATCTATAAGTCCCTGCATGCAATGAGGTAAACTCGGGGCTGGATTAACCCTGTCAGTGAATCTGGGTCGCTTTCATACTGGCTTAACCCCTCTCAGCTCTGGATCAATCTCCTACTTCTGCCCGGTTTTATTGGCTCCTAGCACCAGCAGAGATTTTGGGCAGAAGTGTGGAGGGGGAAGTGGAATGGGCAGTGCAGCTCCTGCGTTATGGACCGTGTCTGATAGGCTGGACTATTGTGTCTGCATTTATATGCCTTAATTACACTCTGCTGCCGCGGCCAGCACCTTCCCATAAACGAGCCGAGATGCACTTCAGTAAGTTTTATGTATCTTTATTCAGCTTCAGCCCTCCTGTAAACCTCTCAGCCCTCTAGTCTGTTTGGTTGTTTTCCTCTTGCAGAATGTCACTCACTCCCCATCCCTCACCCCCGGGCCTTGCTCTTTACTTCAGACTTCACTGATTCTATCACAGGTCCCTGAGTCAGGAGCAGAGATAAGTAATTCAGCAGCATTGATCAAAACAGCCTCTTCTCCCTGGTCACATTGAACAGGCACTGATTTACCGAAAAGTGTGTACATTGCACTGATAACACTGAAAGGGACTGATTTAACAAAGGAGTGTACACTGCAGTGATAACAATCGGAGATTTACCAGAGCTATTGCACATACCATAATGCTGCACAATGTAAGTTAATTATACACAACTTTTATGCACGGAAGCCCTGCAGCAAATGTGTGTGTGTGTGTGTGTGGGGGGGGGGGGGGGGGGGGAGTACACCAGACACCCAGACACATGCACACAAAGCTTTGTGGTAAATGCGCTTCTTGTACACATGTCGAGTAGAGAGGTGTGGTAGCCGTGTTAGTCCACTTTTAAAGGTAATCAATAGAAATAAAACATGGAAAAGAAAATAAGATGATACCTTTTTTTATTGGACATAACTTAATACATTTCTTGATTAGCTTTCGAAGGATGCCCTTCTTCGTCAGATCGGAAATAAGCAAATGTTGGTAGATGCCAGTATATGTAAGTGAAACATCAAAGCATTTCAGTGACAGTCTAACAGGGTGAGGGTGGATAGGTGAGAGACAGCCCTGGACATGGCAAAAAATTCTCACACTGTGCGCATCAAAAGTGGGTGTACATTCTGGGGCTCATTTTTGAAAGAGAAAAACAGCCAAAAAAGTGGCATAAAGCAGCATTTAGACAAATGTATTTATTTAGATTTTGCTCACACCTTTTTCAGTAGTAGCTCAAGGTGAGTTACATTCAGGTACTCTGGATATGTCTCTGTCCCAGGAGGGCTCACAATCTAAGTTTGTACTTGAGGCAATGGAGGGTTAAGTGACTTGCCCAAGATCACAAGGAGCAGCAGTGGGATTTGAGCGGGCCACCTCTAGATTGCAAGACTCGTGCTCTAACCAGTAGGCCACTCCTCCACACCACCCAATTTCTTCTCAAAACGTCCAAATCGTTACTTTCAAAACCCTTTTTTGCAGATGTCATAAGTACATAAGTACATAAGTAGTGCCATACTGGGAAAGACCAAAGGTCCATCTAGCCCAGCATCCTGTCACCGACAGTGGCCAATCCAGGTCAAGGGCACCTGGCACGCTCCCCAAACGTAAAAACATTCCAGACAAGTTATACCTAAAAATGCGGAATTTTTCCAAGTCCATTTAATAGCGGTCTATGGACTTGTCCTTTAGGAATCTATCTAACCCCTTTTTAAACTCCGTCAAGCTAACCGCCCGTACCACGTTCTCCGGCAACGAATTCCAGAGTCTAATTACACGTTGGGTGAAGAAAAATTTTCTCCGATTCGTTTTAAATTTACCACACTGTAGCTTCAACTCATGCCCTCTAGTCCTAGTATTTTTGGATAGCGTGAACAGTCGCTTCACATCCACCCGATCCATTCCACTCATTATTTTATACACTTCTATCATATCTCCCCTCAGCCGTCTCTTCTCCAAGCTGAAAAGCCCTAGCCTTCTCAGCCTCTCTTCATAGGAAAGTCGTCCCATCCCCACTATCATTTTCGTCGCCCTTCGCTGTACCTTTTCCAATTCTACTATATCTTTTTTGAGATACGGAGACCAGTACTGAACACAATACTCCAGGTGCGGTCGCACCATGGAGCGATACAACGGCATTATAACATCCGCACACCTGGACTCCATACCCTTCCTAATAACACCCAACATTCTATTCGCTTTCCTAGCCGCAGCAGCACACTGAGCAGAAGGTTTCAGCGTATCATCGACGACGACACCCAGATCCCTTTCTTGATCCGTAACTCCTAACGCGGAACCTTGCAAGACGTAGCTATAATTCGGGTTCCTCTTACCCACATGCATCACTTTGCACTTGTCAACATTGAACTTCATCTGCCACTTGCACGCCCATTCTCCCAGTCTCGCAAGGTCCTCCTGTAATTGTTCACATTCCTCCTGCGACTTGACGACCCTGTATAATTTTGTGTCATCGGCGAATTTAATTACCTCACTAGTTATTCCCATCTCTAGGTCATTTATAAATACATTAAAAAGCAACGGACCCAGCACAGACCCCTGCGGGACCCCACTAACTACCCTCCTCCACTGAGAATACTGGCCACGCAATCCTACTCTCTGCTTCCTATCTTTCAACCAGTTCTTAATCCATAATAATACCCTACCTCCGATTCCATGACTCTGCAATTTCTTCAGGAGTCTTTCGTGCGGCACTTTGTCAAACGCCTTCTGAAAATCCAGATATACAATATCAACCGGCTCCCCATTGTCCACATGTTTGCTTACCCCCTCAAAAAAATGCATTAGATTGGTGAGGCAAGACTTCCCTTCACTAAATCCGTGCTGACTTTGTCTCATCAGTCCATGTTTTTGTATATGCTCTGCAATTTTATTCTTAATAATAGCCTCCACCATCTTACCCGGCACCGACGTCAGACTCACCGGTCTATAATTTCCCGGATCTCCTCTGGAACCCTTCTTAAAAATCGGAGTAACATTGGCTACCCTCCAGTCTTCCGGTACTACACTCGATTTTAGGGACAGATTGCATATTTCTAACAGTAGCTCCGCAAGTTCATTTTTTAGTTCTATTAATACTCTGGGATGAATACCATCAGGTCCCGGTGATTTACTACTCTTCAGCTTGCTGAACTGACCCATTACATCCTCCAAGGTTACAGAGAATTTGTTTAGTTTCTCCGACTCCCCCGCTTCAAATATTCTTTCCGGCACCGGTGTCCCCCCCAAATCCTCCTCGGTGAAGACCGAAGCAAAGAATTCATTTAATTTCTCCGCTACGGCTTTGTCCTCCTTGATCGCCCCTTTAACACCATTTTCGTCCAGCGGCCCAACCGACTCTTTGGCCGGTTTCCTGCTTTTAATGTATCTAAAAAAATTTTTACTATGTATTTTTGCTTCCAACGCTAATTTCTTCTCAAAGTCCTTTTTTGCCCTCCTTATCTCCGCTTTGCATTTGGCTTGGCATTCCTTATGATCTATCCTGTTACTTTCAGTTGGTTCTCTTCTCCACTTTCTGAAGGATTGTTTTTTGGCTCTAATGATTTCCTTTATCTTACTGTTTAGCCACGCCGGCTGACGTTTAGTCTTTTTTCCCTTTTTTCTAATACGTGGAATATATTTGTCCTGAACCTCCAGGATGGTGTTTTTAAACAGCATCCACGCCTGATGCAAGTTTTTTACTCTGCGAGCTGCTCCTTTCAGTCTTTTTTTCACCATTATGTCTACCTATGCAATTGATCTGCAGTGCATCCAAATCATAAGGTAATGTGTCGGAGGCATGTTGGAGGTGGGATTAGGGCGTTCCTAACACTTGGACATTTTGCAGCCATAATGGAACAAAATGAAAACGGCTAGGGCTACAACTTCAACGTTTTGGTGTAGACCTGTTTTTAGAACAAATAAGACATAAAAAGGTACCCTAAATGACTAGATGACCAGGGATTTCAGCCCCTTGCTCTTCCAGTCAGGGTTGCCAGGTGGAAAATTTTTTCCCCACCCAAATGAGCCCAAAACCTGCCCAAAGTCAAACCCCGCCCCTGACACCCCCACCCCCGCTGTCATCAACCCCGCCCCAGCCGTCACGAACCCCGCCCCTGCCATCATTGGCCCCGCCCAGAACGTCACTAACCCCACCCAAAACATCACTAACCCCGCCCCCCACGGCCGAAAAAACCGCTTTAAAAACCGCCCAAAAGACCCAAAAGAAGCCCAAAAAACCGCAACCCGCCACGGGCAAAAATTCCCCGCGGTGGGTTGCGGAAAACCGCCCAATTGGGTGGTAAAACCGCCCACCTGGCAACACTGCTTCCAGTGATCACTGACTCCCTCCCACCCCACCAAAGATGTGAAAAAAAACAGTACATACCAACCTCTATGACAGCTTCAGATATTATTGCCAGTTCTATTAGAGCAGCAAGCAGGTCCCTGGAGTACTGCAGTGGTTGATATAGTGCATTGTACAGGGGGAGGACTAAGGACCATATCCCACTCTACCTATTACACTTGTGGCGGAAAGTGTGAGCCCTCCAAAACCCACCAAAAACATACTGTATATATATTTAGGTGACCCCTGCATCCATGAGGCCTATTGTAGTGGTCTACTATTGGGTACAGTACATTTTTAATGGGTTTTGGAGGACCCCACTATACAATATAAGGGACCAATAGTGAGATGCATTCTGGGAGCTTTTAGGTGAAGTTCACCACAGTGCAGTGGCGTAGCGAGGGCGGCTGCCACCCGGGGCGGTTCGCCGCTGCGCACCCCCCCTTGGCGCATCAACCCCCCCCCTCAGCGCATCACCCAAGCCCCCCCCCCCGAGTGCATTCTTGCCTGCCATGTGCACACCACTGGGGGGGGGGGGTGTCAGTTCCACTGGTTCCCTGCTCCTTCTGCCCCAGAACAGGAAGCAACCTGTTCTGGGGCAGAGGGAGCAGGGAACCAGCAGAGCCGACACCCCCCCCCCCCCAGCGGCGTGCACCCGGGGCGGACCGCCCCCACTGCCCCATCCTTGCTACGCCACTGCCCCCTAGGGTGCCCCACTGCTCTCCTGGGATGTTTGTGTGGCCCGTTTACTCCTCCTACATCCCAATGGCTTCATTTTGTACATTTTTCACTTGGACATTTTTTTTCAAAAATTGTCAAAAAAGATAAGCATACTGAGTACAGCTTTATCTAGAAAAGACCATTTTTGAAACAAAAATAAATATTTTGCCAGCTCAAGAATGGTCATATATACTATTTGGGTTTTGGACGTTTGGAGCAAAACGTCCAAAGTCGGACGTAAATGTCATATCGAAAATGCCCCTCCACACATTGCACAGAATGACTTAATTAGCTAATTTTAATACAACCTTCAGCTGTGCCTTTGAGTGCAAGCTAAAACCCGCACACAATTCCTCTCTGCATCGTTGGTATGTACAAACCGCATTCATCCTGCAGTAACCCCACAGCTATGCCCGCGGTTGCTTTCTGAATCAGCCCCCTGGTGAGAGAACCCCAGAAAACCACAATCTCATTTCCAGGAGGCGAGAGCTGCCCATAAGGACTTCATCCTGCTTACAAAGAGTTGCCCATCACTTCTGGCCATCAGGAAATAAGCCATCCTTTGGGATCTACTACTACTTAACATTTCTAGAGCGCTACTAGGGTTACGCAGCGCTGTACAGTTTAACAAAAAAGGACAGTCCTTGCTCAAAGGAGCTTACAATCTAAAGGACAAAATGTCAAGTTGGGGCAGTCGAGATTTCTTGAATAGAGGTATAGTGGTTAGGTGCCTATAACTTCTCCGTTATAGGCAGCCAACATTGGAATGCCTTACCAAGACCCATTCGAACAGTTAGCGACCATCTAGCCTTCTGGAAGTTGCTAAAAACTTACCTCTACTATTGTTACAGCTCTGTTCTTTCAGTGATCTGGGGTTCCTAGCCCATTATAAACCATAAAGCTGTATGTCTCTGTTGATCATCCCACCCCTCACCTATCCACACCCATCCTGTTAGAATATCAATGATATGCTTTGATGTCCCCATGCATACCTCCTACCCACCCCCATCCTCCCACCCTGTCAGACTGTCATAGTAATGCTTGAATGTTTTCATTATAAACCATAAAGCTGTATGTCTCTGTTGATCACCCCACCCCTCACCTATCCACACCCATCCTGTTAGAATATCAATGATATGCTTTGATGTCCCCATGCATACCTCCTACCCACCCCCATCCTCCCACCCTGTCAGACTGTCATAGTAATGCTTGAATGTTTTCACTTATATACAGTCAGCTAGCACATTTGCTTATTTCCGATCTGACGAAGAAGGGCAACCTTCGAAAGCTAATCAAGAAATGTATTAAGTTATGTCCAATAAAAAAGGTATCATCTTATTTTCTTTTCCATGTTTTATTTTGTTTGATTTCTATTGATAACCTTAAGAGTGGACTAACACGGCTACCACACTCCTCTACTTAAGTGAGACTATGTAATTCCATACTATGTAAGCCGCACAGAGCCTGTACTGAGCGGGAAAGAGCGGGGTATAAATGCAACAAATAAATAAATAACAAATCTAGGAAGCAGAGAGATTCAGAGGTTCCACTGGCCATAGAAAGCAGCAGGCCAGGTACAGGAGGAAACGGAAGCTATTGTCCACCATAGATCATCATATTCCATCAACTTCAGAGCTAGGAAGCAATAGATCCGGCATCTAACGAGAAAGGTATTCTGATCAGAAGAATGTCCTTAGGATTGGAATCAGTGGCGTAGCCACAGGTGGGCCTGGGTGGGCCGGGGCACACCCCCTTAGGGCTCAGGCCCACCCAAAAGTAGCACACATTTAGCGGTAGCCAGTGGGGATCCAAAGCTCCGTCAGCTGAAGACTTCCGCCTAATGGTAACAAAAACGCTACTCTCAACGATACCGGAACCTGCGCATTCTCAGTTTTCAGCGCATGCCTTCTGCAGACTGCCAAGGTGGAAAGAAGCGTTTTCCTGCCAGCTTAGATATTTTTCGGTGGTGGTGATGTGGAGAACACTTGGTGCCCACCCACTTCTTGCCTAGGCCCACCCAAAAATCTGTTGTCTGGCTACGCCCTTCCACAGAAGCAAACATGGAAAATATTACCAGAAGAAATTTGTTCTTAGAGAATGCAACATGCACCTGTATCAGAATCCATCCCCACAAGGAGGCATTGAAGGAAATGTTGCAAAAAAAAAGAAAGATTGCCATGTCTCTCTCTATAATTTTTGCAATAGCGAAATTGCTTTGTGCTGGTTGAGGATTTTTTTTACTATATATATATAATTTTTTTTAAAGTCTTTGATGCTGAACTTTCTGGCCTTCCCTCGTCTTTTTCTTTGCAAGCTGACTGCAGCGAGGGGAGGGAGCTGATATTGTGGGAACTTTGTGAAATAATTCCCCGTAGCTCCCGGCAATGTCAATTTATTCAGACGCTCTAATGGCAAACTGTCAACTAAACAAGCCCCTCTGGAAGGGCTCTGCTGAGGTTGGTATTTTACACATCACGCCACTGGGTAAAGGCAGAGAAATAAAGTAGTGGGGAGTGCAAGAAACTTATCTAAACTCTTTCAATAGTTTGTTGCAATCCCCTAAAGACTGTGTTCTTTCATTCTTCAAATATCAAACCACTGAGAAGCATCTCCAGGAAGGCCCTTGTGGGAGATGCCATGGGCAGTGTTCAACCTTCTTTGTAAGCCTTGCCTGGGAAATGATCTGTCACCTGGCCATGTTCAGTTTTGAGCTCTACGTCCTTGGTTTAATTTCAAGAGGCACATTGTTCCTGAGTAAAGCATCTCTCTCTCTCCTCTGGCCTTAGGGAAGTCACTTAACCATCCTGTGTCTCACTCGGACAACGCTGGATGCTGTTGGCCAATCAGAGCTGTGCTAATGTTGAAAGGAAGAGTTTACCAGTGACTTCACAGTGAGAATCCTGAAAGGTAACTTTAAAACCATACAAGAACGTAAGACCTTTGAAGTCAGAATGATTGAATATTTTAACACCCAACAGAAAAGACTTAACAAGGATCTGGGGTTCCTAGCCCATTATAAACCATAAAGCTGTATGTCTCTGTTGATCACCCCACCCCTCACCTATCCACACCCATCCTGTTAGAATATCAATGATATGCTTTGATGTCCCCATGCATACCTCCGACCCACCCCCATCCTCCCACCCTGTCAGACTGTCATAGTAATGCTTGAATGTTTTCACTTATATACACTGTCAGCTAGCACATTTGCTTATTTCCGATCTGACGAAGAAGGGCAACCTTCGAAAGCTAATCAAGAAATGTATTAAGTTATGTCCAATAAAAAAGGTATCATCTTATTTTCTTTTCCATGTTTTATTTTGTTTGATTTCTATTGATAATCAGAAGAAAATAAAGGGAAGGGAAAGGGGACGATATACTGCCTTTCTGTGGTATTTTGCAACTACATTCAAAGTGGTTTACATATATACAATACAACTACTTATTTTGTACCTGGGGCAATGGAGGGTTATGGGATAATTTCTGTATCTTTCTGCTACCAATGTTTTGTTTCTTACTGAAAGTGTGTACCTGCTCAGAGCTCTGAAGAACACCCTCTGCTGTTGGGTGCTGTATTTAGGTACTGTATAGAAGCCAAATCTGGATCCGCCTGATCCAGTCTATAACATCTTACATCCGGATGATCTGGCTGTTTCCCAGTTCTCTGCTCAGCTGTCCTTGCACCCTCTGCTGCCATTGCCTGCTTTGTGTTGGGGTTTCCTGCTCAGGAACGTAAGCATTTTGTTTTCTTCACATTCAGGGAGGAGAGGTGGCCTTGATCCTGGCTACCTGGGTTCAATTCCCACTGCAGCTCCTTGTGACCTTGGGCAAGTCACTTAACCCTCCATTGCCCCAGCCCTCTATGGACAGATAAAGTGTAGCACTATAGAAATGATCAGTAGTAATATTAAAGTTGGATCTCAAGGCTTCCGGATTCTACTTTGGACCTCCTCTGAACATCCCCAGGCAGGTTGAGTCTTAGCAATAAAGTCAGATCTTGAGGAGACTTTCATATCCACCCTTAATATGAAGAACAAAAAAAAAAATCTCCAATTCCTGGACAGGATAAGCCGGGGCATAGCAAAGCCTTGTCAAAGCAGCAGCGGATCCAGTGATGTGGCTGACTGGGTAAAAGCCTGATCCTTTATTGAAGCCTGATTTAAGGTGATATAGATCTATCAGAGGGGTATCCGGATTTTATCTATATGTCCCTATATTCATGTTTCATTGCAGTTGGTGCTAAGTGACGGGAGAGGTAATATTGATCGGTACTATTTCTTTTATAAAGCAAAGTAGAGGGGTATGTGCCACTGCAGTAATTATTTTGCAGGATACTGTGATGTAACGATAGTAACATAGTAGGTGACGGCAGAAAAAGACCTGCATGGTCCATCTAGTCTGCCCAACAAGATAAACTCATATGTGCTACTTCTTGTGTATACCTTACCTTGATTTGTATCTGTCATTTTCAGGGCACAGACCGTGTAAGTCTGCCCAGCACTAGCCCCGCCTCCCCCCACCGGCTCTGCCACCCAATCTCCGCTAAGCTTCTGAGGATCCCTTCCTTCTGAACAGGATTCCTTTATGTTTATCCCACGCATGTTTGAATTCCGCTACCGTTTTCATCTCCACCATCTCCCGCGGGAGGGCATTCCAAGTATCCACCACTCTCTCCGTGAAAAAATACTTGCTGACATTTTTCTTGAGTCTGCCCCCCTTCAATCTCATTTCATGTCCTCTAGTTCTACTGCCTTCCCGTCTCTGGAAAAGGTTCGTTTGCGGATTAATACCTTTCAAATATCTGTATCATATCACCCCTGTTTCTCCTTTCCGCATGTTGAGATGTTCACCAGGCTTGTCTACTATAATGGTAAAGTTTAAAAGTTATGAGATAATGCAACTTTATTTTAAAATGTCAGTGTTTCTAAAGTTTCCATAAGTGTGTATGTGATATACGTTGATGTAGGACAGACGTTACTTAGAAATCCATTATCAAGTGCACTCTAAGGCATTATTCAGGAGTATTCCAAGCACTCCTCATACCTATATGCATGGTGCCCTTCATATTAACTCTGCCCCCCCCCCAAAAAAAAAAAAGTCAGGTCTGGCTTCGCCCCTGCATGAGATACATATACATAACAAGGAAGCAGCGCATGTAAATATACCACATGCATATTCATTGTGGTTATCCTGAAAACCTAACTGGCTAGGTGTGCCTCAAGGACTGAGATGAGAAGCACTGCCCTACAGGTCAAACCGAGGGCAGGGCTTTTTTTGAGGGGGTACTTGGGGATACTAAGTACCGGCACCTTTTCCAGTGTCTGCTAAAATTGACCCACGGACCCCAAGTTTTAATGAAAGAGCTCAGGTTCTACACACCAATTCTGCCTTGTCATAGATTCTGTGACTAGTTGCAGGGGGGCTAGCTATTGTGGGATGGGTCCCTCAGTGATCACCCCACCCCTGAAGGGTGGCCAGGCATTTGAGTACCGGCACCTTTTTTGTTAGAAAAAACGCACTGACCAAGGGTTTATCTCAGGGGTAAACAACCCAGGCCTAGGGCACACCTACAGGCTCATTTTTGAAAGAGATGGACATCCAAAATGTGACATAAATCGACATTTAGACGTCCATCTCAGAGATGTCCAAATCGGTATAATTGAAACCCGATTTTGGACGTCTTTCTCCGAAGTCCGTCAGAAGGACATCCAAATCTCAGGGGCGTGTTCGAGGCGGGACTTGGGCATTCCTAAGACTTGGATGTCTTTCAGCCATAATGGAACAAAGCAAAGACGTCCAGGACTAAAACTTGGACGTTTTCAGCTAGACCTGTTTTTATTACAAGTAAGGCACAAAAAGGGGCCTGAAAATTATTTTTTTTTTGTTACATTTTGTACCCCGCGCTTTCCTACTCATGGCAGGCTCAATGCAGCGGGCAATGGAGGGTTAAGTGACTTGCCCAGAGTCACAAGGAGCTGCCTGTGCAGGGAATCGAACTCAGTTCCTCAGTTCCCCAGGACCAAAGTCCACCACCCTAACCACTAGGCCACTCCTCACTCAATGACCAGATGACCACTGGAGGGAATCGGGGATGACCTCCCCTTACTCCCCATGGTCAATAACCCCCTCCCAACCCCGAAAATTGTGATAAAGAACATTATTTGCCAGCCTCTATGCCAGCGTCAGATGTCATACTCAGGTCCATTACAGCGCATGAGGGTCCCTGGAGTAGTCTAGAAGTGGTGCAGTGCACTTCAGACAGGTGGACCCAGGCCCATACCCCCCCTACCTGTTACACTTGTGGAGGAAACTAGAAGCCCTACAAAACCCACCAGAAACTCACTGTACCCACATATAGGTGACCCCTTCACCTGTAAGGGCTATGGTAGTGGTGTACAGTTGTGGGTAGTGGGTTTGGGGGGGGGACTCAGCACACAAGTTAAGGGAGCTGTGTACCTGGGAGCATTTTATGAAGTCCACTGCAGTGCCCCCTAGGGTGCCCGATTGCTGTCCTGGCATGTCAGGGGGACCAGTCTACTAAAAATGCTGGCTCCTCCCATGTTCAAATGGCTTGAATTTGGACATTTTAGACTTGGATTTTTGTGTTTTCGAAAATGGCCGAAAATCAAAGACGTCCAAATCGCAAAACATCCAAATCCAAGGACGTCCATGGTATTTTCGAACAAAAAAAATGGACGTCCATCTTTTTCGAAAACGACCTTCTCCCCGCCACAGAATTTGGACGTCTTTGTAAAACGCCCAAATTCACACTTAGACGTTTCTTTCGAAAATGCCCCTCCTAGCCACTCAAGTTTTCAGGATACCCACATTGAATATACGAGATAAAGTTGCATGTAGTGCCTTTATTGTATGAAAATCTATCTTATGCATATTCGTTGTGGGTATCTTGAAAACCAGACTGGCATGGTGTGTCCTGAGAACAGGGTTAAGAAGCCCTGGTCTATCCAGCCCAGTATCCTGTTTCCAACAGTGGTCAGTCCAGGTCACAAATACCTGGTAGAGTACATGGGGCCTTAGAGTTTTGGAAAATCCTGCTACTACTACTACTATTTAACATTTCTAGAGCGCTACAAAGTGTACGCAGCTCCCATCCTATATGTGGCCAGAAGGTAAAAAGAGTGTCTCGTCCTTTACCCACCAACCTCCTTGGTTTAAGAAGCAGGGGCATAGCCAGACACCCAATTTTGGGTGGGCCTGGGCCCAACATGGGTGGGCAGAAGAACTCCGCCCTGTCCCACAAGTGATTTGGTCTCTCCCTCTCTCATCTAGATGCCATATGGTCTCTCAAATATCCTCCTCCCCCACATACCTTTTAAGTAGCAGATTTTCACTGGCAGTGAGCAGCAACTAATACACACTGCTCATGTTGGCCCCACAGCCTTCCCTCTGATGCAACTTCCTGTTTCCATATAGGTGGGAATACATCAGAGGGAAGGCTGTGGGGCCAGTGCGAGCAGCATGTATCAGTCTCTGCTCGCTGCAGGTGAAGATCTGCTATTTACAAGGTATGCAGGAGGGACAGCTGTTGGAGTTTTTGGCTGGTGGGGCTTGGGGATCCCAGCCAGCCACATCATAGGTGTGTTGCTGCTGGGTAGGCCTGAACCCAAAGTGGGTGAGCCTAGGCCCACCCAGGCCCACCCTTGGCTACGCCACTGTTAAGAAGTGGAAGGTGGCTAATGTAATTCCAATTTTTAAAAGGGTTCCAGGGTGATCTGGTAAATTACAGACTGGAAAGCCTGAAGTCAGTGCCAGACAAACTTATACAAACTATTATAATGAATAAAACGACCAAATACATAGACAAACATGTTTAATGGAACAGAGTCAACATGGAATCAGCCAAGGGAAATTTAGTCTCGTCAAGTTGCTTTATTTATCTGAAAGCGTGAATACACATGTGGGAAAAGGAGAGCTAGTTGATGTAGTGTATCTAAATTTTCAGAAAGCTTCTGACAGATTCCCTCATGAGACACTTCAGGGAAAATTAAAAAGCCAAGGGATAGGAGGCAATGTTTTTTTGTGGATTGAGAACTGGTTAAAAACAGAGAAAATAGGGGGCAGGGTTAAATAGCCATTTCTCTCAATGGAGGAAGGTGAATAACGGAGTGCCCCAGAGACCTGTATTTATAAATTATCTGGAAATAGAAACAAGTGAGGTAGATCAAATTTGCAGAGGCCATAAAACTATTCAAAGTTCTTAAATTGCATGCAGACTGTGAGAAACGGCAGGAGAACCAGAAGGACTTGAAAGACTGAGCAGCCGAAGAGCTGATGAAATTGAATGTGGACAAGTGCAAAGTGATGCACATTGGGAAGAATAATCCAAACCATAGCGACTTGATGCTAGGTTCCACGTTAGGAGTCAGTACCCAAGAAAAGATTTAGGTGTCATTGTGGACAATACATTGAAATTTTCTGCTCAGTATCCAGCAGCTATGGAATTGTCAGAAAAGGGATAGAAAATAAGACAAAGAATATTATCATGCCTCTATATCTCGCCGTTGTGTGACCTCACCTCGAGTACTGTGTGCAATTCTGGTCGCCATATCATTCACGGTGAAGCCCCTGCATACATGTCAGATTTAATAGACCTGCCACCCAGAAACGCTAAAAGATCATCCCGAACTTTCCTCAATCTCCACTTCCCTAAGTGCAAAGGCATAAAATACAAAGTACTGCACGCATCAACCTTCTCTTATATGAGCACGCAATTCTGGAATACACTACCACGCAACCTGAAAACGATCTACGAACTAACCGACTTCCGCAAACTATTCAAGGCACATCTCTTTGAGAAAATCTATTGCAAGGATCAAAACACATGAAGTCCATACACACTAATAGAAATGCATCAATACACTCTCTTCTGAGTTCTCTTCCCCCGGATTTTCACCACACTTAAAACTCTACCCACAGATAAAACTGTTATACCCTAATGTTCTCTTGCTATTGTTCTATCGCCCTATCAATCCCCCATTGTTACATTCCATTGTTCTATTCCCCAAATGATATTCTGACTTTGACTTTGTCTTCCCATAACTCTTCACAATGTAACCCATAATCATACTGCAACAAATTGTATTTCCATCATTCACAATGTATTGTAAGCCACACTGAGCCCGCAAATAGGTGGGAAAATGTGGGATACAAATGCAATAAATAAATAAATAAACAAATAAATAAATAAAAAAGACATAGTGGAATTAGAAAAGATTCAAAGAAGGGTGACCAAAATGATTAAGGGTAAGGAACTCCTCTCATATGAGGAAAAGCTTATGAGGTTAGGGTTCTTCAACTTGGAGAACGGATGCCTGAAGGGGGATATGATAGAGAGCTACAAAATCTTGAGTGGAGTACAACGGGTAGATGTGAATCGATTGCTTGCTTTTTCAGGGGCCCTTTTCCTAAGCCGTGTAGGCGCCTATGCACACCCAATACGCGTCAATTTGGAGTTACTGCCCGGCTACCGCGTGGCCCTTGTGGTAATTTCATTTTTGACGCGTGTCCACAATGGGTGCCAGAAAATAATTTTTATTTTCTGGCACGCATCAGAAACCGGGCGGTAATTGTCATTCTACGCGTGTAGACAATTACCGCACGGTTAACGCGTGAGACCTTACCGCTAAGTCAATGGCTGGTGGTAAGGTCTCAGACCCAAAATGGACATGCACCAATTTTTATTTTGCCACATGTCCATTTTCGGCAAAAATAAAAAAGGCCTTTTTTACAGGCGCGCTGAAAAATGAATCTGCAAATGCCCAAAACATGCACCTACACTAGCGCAGCCCATTTTTTGGCGCACCTTAGTAAGAAGGCCCCTCAAAAAAGTATAACAACAAGGGGACACTCCATGAAGTTATTGGGCTCATTTTCGAAAGAGAAGGATGCCCATCTTTTCACATAAATCGGAAGATGGACATCCTCACAGAAACGTCCAAATTGGTATAATCAAAAGCCAATTTTGGACGTCCCCAACTGCACTCCATCGCAGGGACGGCCAAAGTTCAAGGGGGCATGTCGGAGGCATAGCGAAGGCAGGACTTGGGCATGCCTAACACTTGGACGTCCTTGACCCATAATCGAAAAAAGAAGGACTCCATGACAAGCACTTGGACGTTTTCACCCGGACCTATTTTTCTTACGACTAAGGCACAAAAAGATGCTCCAAATGACCACATGACCACCGGAGAGAATCAGGGATGACCTCCCCTTACTCCCCCAGTGGTCACTAACTCCCTCCCACCCTCAAAAAACATCTGTAAAAATATGTTGTGCCAGCCTCAGATGTCATACTCAGGTCCATGATAGCAGTATGCAGGTCCCTGGAGCAGTTTTAGTGGGTGAGTGCACTTCAGAGAGGCGGACCCAGCACCATCCGCCCCTACCTGTTACGTTTGTGGAAGAAACAGCGAGCCCTCCAAAACCCACCACAAACCCACTGTACCCACATCTATGTGCCCCCTTCACCCATAAGGGCTATGGTAGTGGTGTACAGTTGGGGGTAGTGGGTTTTTGGGGGGGTTGGGGGGCTCAGCACACAAGGTAAGGGAGTATGTACCTGGGAGCATTTTATGAAGTCCACTGCACTGCTCCCTAGGGTGCCCGGTTGGTGTCCTGGCATGTCAGGAGGACCAGTGCACTACGAATGCTGGCTCCTCCCACGACCAAATGGCTTGCATTTGGTCATTTCTGACATGGATATCTTTGGTTTCGAAAATCGCAGAAAATCAGAAACAACCATGTCCAGGGACGGCAAAATTTAAGTATTTGGACGTCCCTGATGGTATTTTTGAAACGAAAGATGGACATCCATCTTGTTTCGAAAATACGGGTTTCCCTGCCCCTGGATTGGAACATTTTGCAAGGACATCCAAATCGAAACTTGGACGTCCCTTTCGAAAATGCCCCTCTATATGGTAACACTTTTAAAACAAAGAGAAGAAAATATTTTTTTCGCTCAACAAATAGTTAAGCTCTGGAACTCGTTGCCAGAGGATGTGGTAACAGCAGTTAGTATATCTTGGTTTAAATAAGGTTTGGACAAGTTCCTGGAGGAAAAGTCCATAGTCTGCTATTGAGATAGACATGGAGAAAGCCACTGCTTATCCTTGTGCCTGGGAGTTGAGTAACTCTTAGTCATTAGTATTTTTTAAATTCTACTATGGAGGAAAGAGTTAAACTGATCAAGCATGTTGCCCATGATACTGAGGACCCCAAGTCTGAAATCAGAAGATCACGGTCCATGGTATCAAAGGCTGTAATCGAGAAGAATAATTGCTGAGTCCCTCTTATTCAAATTATATCACGTATCATCGAAAAAGAGTTTATCCCTGACCTTTCTTTTCTGTTGTGTTTATCTAATCCAAGGTTTAATTACATCCAGTTTTCGCCTTTGATCCCCAAAGTATTGTACTTTCAGCTTCATTATAGAGCATGGATGCATTTCAAAATAACCATACCAAAGTCTCCAGTGCAGCCTGAAATAGAAATGCTCGACTTCACCTCATATTCTCCTCATCCAGACTCTGAGAAAGTGACATTTCAAGTACCACAAGACTTATTAACTTACTGTAAAAAAATAAAAATCTTGCGGATTCTTATATACAAATGATACTAGAGTAAGGCCATTGATCTAAAAACTTGCTAAAATAGAAGAGGAAACTGATATGATTACAGGAAATGAGTCATAGCTCATTGATAAACAGGATTAAGATGTGAATGTATTGGGATATATGATTTCAAAAAATGGGGCAGGCCCCCATTCTCCCCAACAGTAAACCTGCCAGCAACAGGGGGCTGGAGGTCTGGCGGACCTCCGGTTCCCCCGCCCCAGGTTCAGGGAGGGCTGGAAATCCGGTGGGTCTCCAGCCCCCCTAACGCCCCCAGCAAAAGGTCCCTGGTGGTTCAGACCCCCCCTACCTTGTGTGTTGGAGGAGGGAGGGTAGCCTGCCTCCCTCCTTGTCCTCCGACGTCGCAAAATGATGGCGCCCAGCCCTACCCACTGTATCCTGGAATGTGCTGGGTGGGGCTATACACCATATAAAGGAAAACTCCACCGGGGCATTTTCTCTTTACATTTATTTTTCTCCCAGTTACTACTTATGGCTCCAGTACACTTTTTCTTCTTGGTACTGTCCCTTCCTAATCTGTTTCTCCATCTGAAACCACTGTACACTGCATGGCTGTCTCTGCCTACAATGCCACTCTCTCCTCTGCTCTGGACACCCTTGCACCATCCACCTCCCATCCCACAAGGCGTACTAAACCCTAGCCCTGGCTGACCTCTTGCATCCGATACCTTCGCTCCTGAACCCAATCTGCTGAACGCCTCTGGAGGAAATCTCGCACCCATACCGATTTCATTCATTACAAATTCATGCTATCCTCCTTCCAGTCCTCCCTATTCCTTGCCAAACAGGACTATTACACCCAATTGACTAATTCACTCGGCTCCAACCCTCGTCATCTCTTCACCACCCTTAACTCTCTCCTCAAAGTGCCCTCCGCTCCCACCCCACCCCCTCACTTTCTCCTCAATCACTGGCTGAGTATTTCCGCGACAGGTACAGAAGATCAACCTCGAATTCACTACCAAGCCACCTCCTCCTCTTCACCCTTTAACCCACTCCCTCAACCAACCATCCCAGGCCTCCTTCTCCTCTTTTCCTGATATCACCAAGGAGGAAACCACCCACCTCAACCAACCATGCCAAGCCTCCTCTTTTCCTGATATCACCGAGGAGGAAACCACCCACCTTCTTTCCTCCTCGAAATGCACCACCTGTTGCTCTGATCCCATCCCCACCAACTTACTAAACACCATCTCTCCTACTGTCACTCCCCCCCCCCCCCCCCCATCTGTCATATCCTCAACCTCTCTCTTTCCTCTGCAACTGTCCATGACACCTTAAAGCATGCTGTAGTCACACCACTCCTCAAAAAAACATCTCTGGATCCTACCTGTCCTTCCAACTACTGCCCCATCTCCCTCCTACCCTTCCTCTCCAAAATACTTGAACGCACTGCCTTGATTTTCTCTCCTCTCATGCCAACCTCGATCCGCTTCAATCCGGTTTTCGCCCTCTACACTCAACAGAAACAGCACTCACTAAAGTCTGTAATGACCTGTTCCTTGCCAAATCCAAAGGTCACTACTCCATCCTCATCCTCCTCGACCTATCCACCGCTTTTGACACTGTCAATCACAATTTACTCCTTACCACACTATCCTCATTTGGATTCCAAGGCTCTGTCCTCTCCTGGTTCTCCTCTTATCTCTCCCACCGTACCTTCAGAGTACATTCCCATGGATCTTCCTCTACCCCTATCCCGCTGTTTGTTGGAGTTCCTCAGGGATCTGTCCTCGGACCCCTTCTTTTCTCAATCTACACCTCCTCCCTGGGCTCGCTGATCATATCTCATGGCTTCCAATATCATCTCTATGCTGATGACACCCAGCTTTATCTCTCCACACCAGACATCACTGCGGAAACCCAGGCCAAAGTATTGGCCTGCCTATCCGACATTGCTGCCCGGATGTCCAACCGCCACCTGAAACTGAACATGGCCAAGACTGAGCTCATTGTCTTTCCACCCAAACCCACTTCTCCTCTCCCCCCACTCTCTATTTCAGTCGACAACACCCTCATCCTCCCCGTCTCATCTGCCCGCAACCTCGGGGTCATCTTCGACTCCTCCCTCTCCTTCTTTGCATATATCCAGCAGATAGCCAAGACCAGTCGCTTCTTCCTCTATAACATCAGCAAAATTCGCCCCTTCCTCTCTGAGCACACCACCCGAACTCTCATCCACTCTCTCATTACCTCTCGCCTTGACTACTGCAACCTACTCCTCACCGGCCTCCCACTTAACCATCTATCCCCCCTTCAATCCATTCAGAACTCTGCAGCGTGTCTTATCATCCGCCTTGACCGATATGCACATATCACCCCTCTCCTCAAGTCTCTTCACTGGCTCCCGATCAGATACCACATCCAGTTCAAGCTTCTCCTACTAACCTACAAATGCACGCAATCTGCAGCCCCTCAATACCTCTCTACCCTCATCTCCCCTTACACTCCTACCCGTAACCTCCGCTCACAGGACAAATCCCTCCTCTCAGTACCCTTCTCCACCACCGCCAACTCCAGGCTCCGCCCTTTCTGCCTCGCCTCACCCTATGCTTGGAATAAACTCCCTGAGCCCATATGCCAAGCCCCCTCCCTGCCCATCTTCAAATCATTGCTCAAAGCCCACCTCTTCAATGTCGCCTTCGGCACCTAACCATTATACCTCCATTCAGGAAATCTAGACTGCCCCAATTTGATTGACTGCACTTTTGTCCTTTAGATTGTAAGCTCCTTTGAACATGGACTGTCCTTCTTTGTTAAATTGTACAGCGCTGCGTAACCCGGGCAGCGCTTTAGAAATGTTAAGTAGTAGTAGTAGGAACATATTGTCCACCCTCTGTATTTAGTGAAGGGAAGTCTTGCCTCACCAATCTAATGCATTTTTTTGAGGGGGTAAGCAAACATGTGGACAATGGGGAGCCGGTTGATATTGTATATCTGGATTTTCAGAAGGCGTTTGACAAAGTGCCGCACGAAAGACTCCTGAAGAAATTGCAGAGTCATGGAATCGGAGGTAGGGTATTATTATGGATTAAGAACTGGTTGAAAGATAGGAAGCAGAGAGTAGGATTGCGTGGCCAGTATTCTCAGTGGAGGAGGGTAGTTAGTGGGGTCCCGCAGGGGTCTGTGCTGGGTCCGTTGCTTTTTAATGTATTTATAAATGACCTAGAGATGGGAATAACTAGTGAGGTAATTAAATTCGCCGATGACACAAAATTATTCAGGGTCGTCAAGTCGCAGGAGGAATGTGAACGATTACAGGAGGACCTTGCGAGACTGGGAGAATGGGCGTGCAAGTGGCAGATGAAGTTCAATGTTGACAAGTGCAAAGTGATGCATGTGGGTAAGAGGAACCCGAATTATAGCTACGTCTTGCAAGGTTCCGCGTTAGGAGTTACGGATCAAGAAAGGGATCTGGGTGTCGTCGTCGATGATACGCTGAAACCTTCTGCTCAGTGTGCTGCTGCGGCTAGGAAAGCGAATAGAATGTTGGGTGTTATTAGGAAGGGTATGGAGTCCAGGTGTGCGGATGTTATAATGCCGTTGTATCGCTCCATGGTGCGACCGCACCTGGAGTATTGTGTTCAGTACTGGTCTCCGTATCTCAAAAAAGATATAGTAGAATTGGAAAAGGTACAGCGAAGGGTGACGAAAATGATAGTGGGGATGGGACGACTTTCCTATGAAGAGAGGCTGAGAAGGCTAGGGCTTTTCAGCTTGGAGAAGAGACGGCTGAGGGGAGATATGATAGAAGTGTATAAAATAATGAGTGGAATGGATCGGGTGGATGTGAAGCGACTGTTCACGCTATCCAAAAATACTAGGACTAGAGGGCATGAGTTGAAGCTACAGTGTGGTAAATTTAAAACGAATCGGAGAAAATTTTTCTTCACCCAACGTGTAATTAGACTCTGGAATTCGTTGCCGGAGAACGTGGTACGGGCGGTTAGCTTGACGGAGTTTAAAAAGGGGTTAGATAGATTCCTAAAGGACAAGTCCATAGACCGCTATTAAATGGACTTGGAAAAATTCCGCATTTTTAGGTATAACTTGTCTGGAATGTTTTTACGTTTGGGGAGCGTGCCAGGTGCCCTTGACCTGGATTGGCCACTGTCAGTGACAGGATGCTGGGCTAGATGGACCTTTGGTCTTTCCCAGTATGGCACTACTTATGTACTTATGTACTTATTCATCATCTCACCATCTCTTTTTTCCTCTTCATTTTTCTCAGCTCTCAACCGTCAACATTTCCTTCCTTCCATTCATCCATCTCCTTTCTATCTGAGTACATCTCGCCTTCGTCGCTGTCCTCATACCTCTCCTACTCTTCTCCGTACTCTCTTGCTCCTTCTGCTCTCCGCTGGGGACATTAATCCCCATCCTGGTCCTCCATATCAGCCCTCATCCTATCTGTGCAGGTCACACCATGATATCTCCAATCTAATTTCTGTTCCTCTCCTCCCCTCTTCTTCCCTGCCTTTCTCTTGCACTCTGTGGAATGCCCGCTCTGTCTGTAACAAACTTTCCTACATCCATGACCTCTTTATCTCTCGAACTCTCCATCTGCTTGCCCTAACTGAAACTTGGCTTTACCCTGAAGACTCTGCTTCAGTTGCGGCCCTATGCCACGGAGGTTATCTTTTCTCCCATACTCTTCACCCGGTTGGCCGCAGAGGTGGTGTCAGGCTACTACTTTCACCCTCTTGTAGATTTCAACCTCTTCTTCCACCTCAGTCTCACTGTTTTTCTTCCTTCGAAGTACACTCCATCTGTCTATTTGCTCTTCTGCCTCTCTGAGTAGCAGTCATTTATCGACCCCCTAATAAGTCCCTTTCTTCCTTTCTCACTGACTTTGATGCCTGGCTTTTCTTCTTTCTTGAACCTTCATCTCCTTCCCTCATTCTTGGGGATTTTAACATTCATGCTAATGATCCCTCTGACTCTTATGCTTCTCAGTTTCTTGCTTTAACATCCTCTTTAAATCTTCAGCTGTGCTCCACTGCCCCCACTCACCAGAATGGCCACTGTCTTGATCTTATCCTCTTCTCAAACTGCTCACTCTCCAGTTTCTGTGCCTCAACTCTTCCCCTCTCTGACCATCATCTGATAACTTTCACACTTAAACACCCTTCTCCCCAGTCCCGTCCAATCTTAACCAATACATTTAGGAATCTTCAGGCTATTGACCCTTCTACTCTGTCCTCCAGTGTTTCAAATCTCTTCTCTACCACTATGTTATCCAAGTCTGTCAATGAGGCTGTCTCTTCCTATAATACTATTCTCTCCTCTGCTGTGGATACTCTCGCTCCTCCCATTCCCTGTTCTGTAAAACTTACCAAACCCCAGCTTTGGCTGACCTCTAGAATCTGCTACCTACGTTCCTGTGCCCCCTCTGCCGAACACCTTTGGCTGTAATCCTGTGCCCATGCTGATTTCATACATTTCAAATTCTTCCTGACCTCCTTCCAGTCTGCTCTTTTACTTGCCAAACAGGACTATTACATCCAGTTGACAAATTCTCTTGGCTCAAACCCTCGACGTCTCTTTGCTACACTGAACTCTCTCCTCAAAGTGCCTTCACCTCCAACTCCCCCTTCACTTTCCCCCTAGACTCTGGCTGAGTACTTTCATGATAAGGTTCACAAGATTAAACTTGATTTCTCAACCAGGTCACCTCCACCTCTCCTTCCCTTAGTCCATTCTCTCAACGCTCCAACCCCTGCCTCCTTTTCTTCTTTTTCTGAAATCACTTAAGAGGAAACTACACATCTTCTTTCCTCCTCGAAACTAACTACCTGTTCCTCTGATCCTATTCCCACCCATCTACTTAACACTATCTCTCCTACTGTCATCCCGTTTATCTGTCATATCCTCAATCTTTCACTTTCCACTGCAACTGTTTCTGATGCCTTCAAACATACCGTAGTCACACCACTCCTTAAAAAAAACCTTCATTGGACCCTACCTGTCCTTCCAACTATCACTTCATCTCCCTCCTCCCTTTCCTATCCAAGATACTTGAACGTGCTGTTCACCGCCGTTGCCTTGACTTTCTTTCATCTCAAGCTATTCTTGATCCACTTCAATCTGGCTTTCGCCCCCTTCTTTCAACTGAAACAGCGTTTGCTAAAGTCTCCAATGATCTGTTCCTGGCCAGATCCAAAGGTCTCTATTCTATCCTCATCCTTCTCAATTTATCTGATGCTTTTGACACTGTTGATCACAGCCTACTCCTTGATACTCTGTCCTCACTTGGATTTCAGGGCTCTGTTCTTTCCTGATTTTCTTCTTATCTCTCCCAGCGTACCTTTAGTGTATGCTCTAGTGGATCCTCCTCTACTTCTATCCCACTGTCAGTTGGTGTATCTCAGGGATCTGTCCTGGGACCTCTTCTTTTCTCCATCTGTACTTCTTCCTTTGGTACTCTGATCTCATTCCATGGTTTTCAGTATCATCTTTACGCTGATGACTCCCAGATCTACCTCTCCACACCAGAAATCTCAGCCAAACTCCAGGCCAAAGTATCAGCCTGCCTGTCTGACATTGCTGCATGGATGTCTCAGCGCCATCTGAAACTAAACATGACCAGGACTGAGCTTCTTATCTTTCCCCCTAAACCAACCTCTCCTCTTCGCCCATTCTCTATTTCTGTGGATAACACTCTCATCCTTCCTGTCTCATCAGCTAGTAACCTTGGGGTGATCTTCGACTCCTCCCTCTCCTTCTCTGCACATATTCAGCAGAATGCTAAAACCTGTCGTTTCTTTCTCTATAATATCACCAAAATTTGCCCTTTCCTTTCTGAGCACACTACCAGAACCCTCATCCACACTCTTATCACCTCTCGCTTAGACTATTTCAACTTGCTTCTCACAGGTCTCCCACTTAGCCATCTTTCTCCTCTTCAATCTGTTCAAACTTCTGCTGCACGACTAATATTCCACCAGTGTCATTATGCTCATATTAGCCCTCTCCTCAGGTCACTTCACTGGCTTCCTATCCATTTCTGCATACAGTTCAAACACCTTTTATTGACTTATAAGTGTGTTCATTCTGCAGCTCCTCAGTACCTCTCCACTCTCATCTCTCCCTACATTCCTCCCCGGGAACTCCGTTCACTGGGTAAATCTCTCTTATCTGCACCCTTCTCCTCCACCGCTAACTCCAGACTCCGTTCCTTTTATCTTGCTGCACCATATGCCTGGAATAGACTTCCTGAGCCGGTACGTCAAGCTCCATCTCTGGCCGTCTTCAAATCTAAGCTAAAAGCCCACCTTTTTGATGCTGCTTTTAACTCCTAACCCTTATTCACTTGTTCAGAACCCTTATTTTATCATCCTCACTTTAATATTCCCTTATCTCTTGTTTGTCCGTCCTAATTAGATTGTAAGCTCTGTCGAACAGGGATTGTCTCTTCATGTTCAAGTGTATAGTGCTGCATATGTCTAGTAGCACTATAGAAATGATAAGTAGTAGTAGTAATAGTAGAACACTGCAGAATCTTCCTTAAGGCTGTGTGGAAAACTTGTGGCCTTGATTATAATATAAGAACTAAACTCAGGGACGTTTACAGTGTTTTACAAGGCTCTTGAGGTTCTCTCTAATCTAATTTTCAGGTTTTCACTCTCTAGTCATTTTGCCCTGCAATTCCAAGCTCACATGAGGCAAAGTAATTTAATTAAATGGAACCCAGAGAGCTGTATAAACACACTTGTTAACTTTTGAAAGACTGCCCAGTGTGGAACAGGGGTAATATCCTTAAAGCCAAGCTAATCTGTAGTGAGAAATACCTCTTAGTAGCATGAAATTTTGCTACTATTTGGGTTTCTGCCAGGTACTTGTGACCTGGCTTGGCCACTGTTGGAAGCAGGATACTGGGCTAGATGGACCATTGGTCTGACCCAGTATGGCTACTCCTATGTTTTTATGTTCATGCTGACTGGATAACAGGACCAAAAATCAAAGATCAGGGCTGCTGCCTGGTAACATATCTTATACCTTATGCCTGGAATAGACTTCCTGGACCTATATGTCTAGCTCCATCTCTACCTGTCTTCAAATCTATGCTGAAAACCCATCTTTTCACTGCTGCTTTTGGCTCCTAGCCACTACTCATTTGCCCTCCCCTGGTTCCTTCCTTCCTTCTCACCCAGTACTTCCCTCACCCGTAACTGTCTTGTCTGTCTGTATTATTTAGATTGTAAGCTCTTTTGAGCAGGGACTGTCTCTTTGTATCAGGTGTTCAGCGCTGCGTGCGTCTGGTAGCGCTATACAAATGCTAATAATAATAATAATATTGTAAGAGAGATTGGACCTCATGTAATACATCGTCATACAATGGGTTATTAACTCCTTGTTTTAAGATAAATTAGCTCCACAGCATTCCTTATAGTTTCACAGTGGGGTGGTTGTGTTTTTTGTTTTGTTTATGTATTTATTTGTGACTTTACTGCTGATCACTTACATAGTAACATAGTAGATGACGGCAGAAAAAGACCTGCACGGTCCATCCAGTCTGCCCAACAAGATAACTCATATTTGCTACTTTTTGTGTATACCCTACTTTGATTTGTACCTGTGCTCTTCAGGTCATGCATTTTTTAATTTTTTTATTTAATGTATATAATTTTATGGAAAATGAAACACTCGTGTTAGTATAAGCGATTAGGTAAGAATTCTAACAAAGATAAAGTACATGAGTATACGGTTTAGTGAATACAGTAGGGGAAGGGTTGTTCAGATATCACTGTAAACAGTTACAAATGCTTTACCTGAGGGTGGGGGCTGTTCTAATGCACCCTAGAACAGGCCTGAAAAGGAGGGGACTGTGCAGGCACACGCTCCAATGGGAGTGGTCCAGGTCCTATGACAAGAGTGCCTACCCTACCCTAGCTGAGATAATATTTAACCCTCTTTCTGACCTCATGTGCAACTTTCTTTAAATTAGTCACCTTACTTTCTAACTCCTCTTACTCTCTTACCTATCTACATGTTCCACCTTTGCTTTACCCTTCACTACATAAGTACATAAGGATTGCCATACTGGGAAAGACCAAAGGTCCATCGAGCCCAGCATCCTGTTTCCAACAGTGGCCGATCCAGGTCACAAATACCTAGCAAGATCCCCCAAGAAGTACAAAACTTTTTATGCTGCTTATCCCAGAAATAGTGGATTTTCCCCAAGACAGATGAACTTTGTGCCCGTGGTCAGCCTTGGTTACTTGGTACAATCCCACTTCCACCTTGCTGTTTATTTCTTCTTTCCCTGTGGAAGTTGCGTGGAGCCCCATTTTTATTGGGGGGGGGGGGGGAGTTCTTTGTTCCTAAAAATTACACACACTGTTACAGAATATGCTCAATTAACACCTAAATTAGACATGGCCATTTATACCAGGTTTTAGTTGGTGTAAGCGGCTGTGCCTATATTTTACTCGCAGATGGCCGCTACGTGTATTCTGTAAACCGTGCCTAACTTTACGCCAGGTTTATAGAATAGAACTAAGTGCGGGCTTTTTTGGCACCATATATACAATCTAGCCCTCAGTGAACAGAATAGGGGCATAAGTCAGTTACTGCACAGCTGCTAATTAGTACCTATTAATGTCAATTATTAATACGTACCTCCAATTTAGCACTGATTTGTTAATTAGGTTGCATGTTATTACTGACCCTGGGCATACATTTCTGCACCCAACTTTAGGTATCATTTATAGAATTTGGGGGTGAATGGCTTCACACCATGCCTGGTAGTTTCAAGGAGAACCTTCACCTTATCAGCCACAACATTGGAGGAGAGGACATCCTTCCTCTTCCCTCTTCTACCACTTAGCCTACTTCAAGTACAGTTTAAGCCCAATGGCCCTCATCAAAAGAGTCTGACTCCCCAGTTTTATCAAGTACCACTCCCTTGAATTTCTGTCCAAAATACATAGCTCTGCATTTTTGTATTGAAACTTAGTAGCTGTCAAACATTCAACCATTTTTCAGGCTTTCTCAAATCACTTCTCATTCCTTCTACTCCCTCAGGCTCGTCCAGTGTGCTGCAAATCTTATCATCCTCTGTAGAACGGCACATTTTTTTTCTCCTAACCCTTCTGCACTATCATTCACAAAGATATTGAACAGGACTGGTCCCAGAACGGATTCCTAAACTATTTCTCTAATTACCTTTCATTCCTCAGAGTAAATTCTATTTACCAACACACTCTGTTATCCATCACTCCACCAGTTTCTAATCCAGTCCACCAACTTGGGACCCAACCCAGGGCTGCTCAGTTTATTCATGTGCCTCTTAAGAGGGACGGTATCAGAACCATATGCAGTGCGTGTTTTTTTTTTATCTAATCAAAAGATTGTTCCAATTTGTTTTTCCTGATTTACCTTTGATAACCCAGACTGCCTGGAATCCTGCAACCCAATGGAATGTAGATAATGTACTTTCCTTATCTCCAGTAAATCCCTCATTAATTTACTTGTCAATGAGGTTAGATTAACTGAGCTGTGGTTTCCAGCTTCCTCTTTGATACCACTTTTATGAAGAGAACAACATGTGGTCTTCTCTAATTATATGGACCCATTTGTGTCTCTAAAGATCCATTGAAGAAATCCTTTACCTGATGTGCTCAGTGTGCTGCTGCGGCTAAGAAAAGGAGTGGAAAACAAAAATGAGGATGTTATAATGCCTTTGTATCGCTCCATGGTGCGACCGCACCTCAAATATTGTGTTCAATTCTGGTCACCGCATCTCAAAAAAGAGATAGTGGAATTAGAAAAGGTGCAGAGAAGGGCGACGAAAATGATAAAGGGGATGGGACGACTTCCCTATGAGGAAAGGCTAAAGTGGCTAGGGCTCTTCAGCTTGGAGAAAAGGCGGCTGAGGGGAGATATGATAGAGGTCTATAAAATAATGAGTGGAGTTGAACGGGTAGATGTGAAGCGTCTGTTCACGCTTTCCAAAAATACTAGGACTAGGGGGCATGCGATGAAGCTACAATGTAGTAAATTTAAAACGAATCGGAGAAAATGTTTCTTCACTCAACGTGCAATTAAACTCTGGAATTTGTTGCCAGAGAATGTGGTAAAGGCGGTTAGCTTAGCGAAGTTTAAAAAAGGTTTCTGCTCTTTTTAATCCATTAATGGCACGCAACTCACAATGGATAAAAAGAATTTTGCTCAAGCAGCTGATGTGGAGTAATCAATCCGCCGTGCACTGCAAACAAACAGTAAATGCTTTAACAGAATAAGAATTCTCAACTACACCGAGGAATGCCCATACCCACTGTACCTGAATGTAACTCACCTTGAGCTACTACTGAAAAAGGTGTGAGCAAAATCCAAATAAGATTCTATATGGAATGTTGATTTTATCTGAGATTCTACATGGAATGTTGCTACTATTTGAAATTCTGTTGCTACTATTTGAGATTCTAGATGGAATGCTGCTACAGTGGAGGAGTGGCCTAGTGGTTAGAGCAGGAGTCTTACAATCCAGAGGTGGCCTGTTCCAATCCCACTGCTGCTTCTTGTGATCTTGGGCAAGTCACTTAACCCTCCATTAGCCTCAGGTACAAACTTAGATTGGGAGCCCTCCCGGGACAGAGAAATATCCAGAGTACCTGAATGTAACTCACCTTGAGCTACTACTGAAAAAGATGTGAGCAAATCCCAAAATAAAATAAAATACCGGTTAATTACATAAACCTCCGTAGGGTTATTATCGCTGGCTTCAATGCAATAGCAAAAACAACAGTGGGAAAACAACTCCCAAAACTACTAATAGGATGAAAAAAAAAAGCCACTGTTGAAAAAAGCTAACTGCAATACTATATTTTAAAAAACAGGTGAAAAGTCCACAATCAGTTTCTGTATAAAATGTATCTATTGCAATGTTGCTGGACAAAAAGCAATTCAAAAATACGGAAAGCGCCAAACCCCTACGCGAAAAGCTACATTGGCTCCCGATCAAAGAACGGATTGCCTTGAAAATCTGCACTCTAGTGCATAAAATCATCTACGGTGAGACCCCGGGATACATGACAGACTTCATTGACCTTCCAGCCAGAAACACCACAAGATCAACACGCACCTAAACTTACACCACCCAAGCTGCAAAAGAATTAAATACAAATCAACCTATGCATCCAGCTTCTCCTTTATAAGCACGCAACTATGGAACGCACTACCAAACACCTTGAAAACAGCGCAGGACCTATCAAACTTTCGGAAATCACTAAAAACTTACTGATTCAAAAAGGCATACCCTGATGACCCAACTTAAATGCCTCGATCCCACAACACAACGAAACTAAGACTCGAATTGATCACAACTCAAGCCTTCCTCCTTATTCCCTGATGTGTTTATCCTACACGAACCTTCTACATTGTCACTCTGTATCTGCTATACCGGAACTGGCGATCGCCATCACGGTTACTATTGTAAATCCCTACTATGATGTCATAAGTGCGCTCACTTGAAGGAACAGGCTCTGAAAGATGTCACAGTGTTTCCCCCACAGAAATAATGATCAGAGCCTTTACCAAACCAAGGAAATTGTTACAAATTAAAATTTATTTTAAAATTAACTCAAAATTATTTCAGTATTTCAGTGGCTTTCATGTATTAACAGAAATTCTATTTCTTTTCTTTAACAGCAATCAATCTTAGCAACTTGGATCTACTCTCAATCAATACATCAGATAAGTATTCAACTTTTTAACCTAAAATATTGAGCAATAATGTTAAGATTATTCTTTTGTGTAAAGGACTGATTCTTTGTGTTGTTTGTTTTGTTTCTTTCCAGGTCTCACAGTCAAGAACTCAAAGTTAAGTAGGCGTGTAACCTTTTAATTGAATTAAGTTTTTTGTCCAAAGCTCGTGCTGGTAAGTACTTAGCTGCAAGACTGCTGCAAAACTTCCTCGGCCCTTCTTCTCTTTCTTGCGTTGGAGCTCTTTCAGACAGGATGATTACCGTGTTGTCTGTACCTGAACTCTAATTAAATAAAAGGGAACAAAAACCCTGTCTCCCTGACAAATATATGCAGAAACTCTGGGAATTTAAGATAAAACTGGTGGACAGCTCTCTGATTTTAAACAATAAATAATTATTATTCCCTTACTTTACTCTAATCTCACAGTTTTTCCCTCACTACTAATGAGAAGGCTATTGTTGACTTGTAACTTCTCTTTCATAGCCAGGTCTACTCACTCCCAAAACCATACACCTTTCTCTCCCTTACATTACCCACATCTGCAGTTTCTCTCACCCTCTAGCACTCAAACTTTCCACACCCCTGCAGCACTCCTGCCATACAGTAACCCCTCTCACTCACTAGCACCCAAACTCCACTCACACCTGCAGCACCACTAGCACACAGGTCTGTCTCCCTCAGTGACGCAAGCACTTCTCTCTTTCTTTCTCACTGTCACCCCACCGACACCCAGTTCCTCACACACCTGCAGCACCACTGACATACAGGTCTGACTCCCTCCGTGGCACAAGCTCTTCTCACTGTCTTACAGCCAGTGTTGCTATATAAAAAAAAAATTCCCACCCAAAACAGCCCAAAACCCACCCAAAAACCGCACACACCCCACCCCCGATGTCATCACCCCCGCCCCTTCCGTCATCACCCCCGCCCCCGCCGTCATCGCCCCGCCCAATATGTCACCAAACCCCGCCTCTGTCGTCATTAGCCCCACCCCCCGCCGGCCGAAAAACCGCCCAAAACCCGCGCGAAAAAAAAACAAGCCCAAAAAACCGCAACCCGCTGCAGGCAAAAGTTTCCCGCGGCGGGTTGCGGAAAACCGCCCAATTGGGCGGGAAAACCACCCATCTGGCAACCCTGCTTACAGCCAGGGTTGCCAGCTGGGAAAAATTTTCCCAGCCCAAAACAGCCCGTAGCCAAGCCCTGTCTTCCGCGTCACCGAACCCAGCCCCCGCTTCACTAACCCCGCCCCCGCATCACCTAACCCCGCCCCCGCGTCACCGAACCCTGCCTCCCACGTCACTAACCCTGCCTCCCACGTCACTAGCCCCGCCCCCTACGTCATCCCTGACGTCAGCCCCGCCCCTGAAAGGCTTCTATTGGTCCAATTTGGACCAATAGAAGCCCCGGAAAAGCTTCTATTGGACCAAATTGGACCAATAGAAGCCCCGGAAAGGCTTCTATTGGACCGAATTGGACCAATAGAAGCCCTGGAAAAAACTGCCGAACTCGCACAGCGGCGACGGGAAAACCGCCCAAAAAACCGCATCCCGCGGCCAGCAAAATTTTCCCGCCGCCGCTGGCGAAAACTCGCCCAATTGGGCGGTAAAACCGCCCACCTGGCAACCCTGCTTACAGCCTCCTCTCCCCTAGCAACAGCATCACAGCTTGGCCATCTGACCCATATGGACCAATCAGCTGCTGGCTGTCAGAATGTCAGCTAACTTTTGCAGTTTAGAATCTAGGCACATTCTCCATCTTGAAATACATTTTTCCCATTAAAGTATATGGAGGAAATGGATTTCCATACAAAATACATAGTAAATCACATTATACTTTAACAAAAATTGTACCACCATCCCAGTCACATTTTTCTGAATCCAGTCCATGTTTTCTTTTTTAAAATCAATTAATATACACCATTTTAACCTATTTTCACCCCAAAACCCCATAAAAATTTAACCAAAATTTACCAAACTATCCACATGTATAAGGTCACATGTGCGCTCCTAAACCCCGTCGTCGGAATTTAAAAAAACACTTCCAGAGCAGCGCACGACGCTCTGCACTGGAAAAGCCCCCCAAAATCCCTTTAAAATTACTTTAAAAAATTTTAAAGTACTCATTTCCTCTAAACACCCCCCCCCCAGACCCCCCGACCATAAAAATAATAATTTTAAAAAATTCAGGGAAGGCCCGAGAACAAAACACCTTAAAAAGCTCAAAATTAAATCAAATTAAATTAAAACAAGGCCATAGGACCTCTTACCTTGGCCCCCTAACGTGCACCCTGGAGTCAATCTGCTTTTCCGGTGCCCTGACGGTCCTCCGATGTCCTCTTCATTTTCCTCGGGCCAAAAATCAAAATTGAGGCCCAGGCTCTGTTTTTCGGCCTACCGGGAGCTCCAGGCCCTGATCGCGCATGCGCGAGCACCAGAAACAGCCGACTTTTCTCTCTGCCCGGTCCCTCCTGAAATCACGGTGGCACGCCACTCGCGCCAACCACATTTTGGGCTCTCCTGCTGCCTCCGGTTCCTCCTTAGCCCCAGGACTTGCTCCAGTCCCGAAACGGGACTCAAGAACACCAGAGCAAACCTGGGGCAGCTCAAAATGCCGGCCACCATCCCCGACGGGCCAAAAACAGCCCGAAATACAATCGGACCCTCCTGAGGGTCACAAAACGAATGGGGCACAATGAAAAGGCCCCAAAAATCGCCAGACCCATCGGAGGGTCAAAAAAACAAATGGGCACAACCAAAACGGCCCCATATGACCCCAAAAGCTTACTGGACCCCAGAACAGCCCAGGTAAGCCCCATTAAAAGGGGACACACATTTTTATTTAATTTTTTAACCCTTTACACATCTCCGCCCCGACATAAAATGTCGTCCCGACATTTGTCTCCATCTACAATAACATATTACACCATACAACTTCATGGTGAGGCTTATGTCTTAATACAGGTAAAAATTTTCTCTTAAGTATTGTGGTGGTACTCCCCTGTTTTCCCTGAGAAATTGACATGAACCAGGAGCCACTTGTTGACCTTCAAGACCAGGAACTTCTTCTACAGACACTCCTTCTGTTTCAGGATCTGAAATTCGACTCTCCTGTTCTTCAATAAGCAATCTGGTTAATCCTTGGAAATACCTTATTCAACCGAAGCCAATTTTTCCCAAATTTTCCTATATTCTTCTGCCCATGTCCTTGTTGGCAGAAATAATTGTATTTTTTTTCCCTCAATCAAGCCTTCTTCCTCTTCTTATTGTCATAATTTATTCTTTGACTAGAATCCTGTAAACCCTGATTTTCTCCAAGTCTCTTTAAGATTCCAAAGTTCTTCCTCCTTAACCTTTCCTTCTTCTTCTCCCTCTCTCCACCCCCGGAGAATTCATACGAAAGGAAATGGATTGGGTGTCTTCCTCGGAACATTTCTATAAGAAGAATTACACTCAAACAAATAAACATTATCAATCGTTGAAGGATGCTGAAAACATGTGAGTGTTTGTTCCTAGTCCCAACTCTCCTACTAAACCAGATGGGCTTAAACGGCTTTCCCACTGGAACACTCTACTGTTCAAGTACTGAGCTTTGGCTATTGATGAATCTCTTTTGTTTTCTAGACATTTCTTTCATTGCTTCTTTAATCACCAAATTTTCCTGTGGTTTACTCTGGTTTTTCCCTTTCTTTCTTTTCCCTTTAACAGTCAGTGGAAATCTTGTTTTCGTCAGAGTCTCCATATTTTGTATTTCTCCCATCTCGAGTGCAGTTAGTTCTTCATATATCAGTCTCTTCAGGAAAACATTTCATTATTTCCTCCCCAACTGCAGCGGCAATGTTTTCCACTTCAATGCCGATCAGGGCCAAAGGTGTGTCTTCCTGTACTGGTGGGATCTCTGTTGGCAGTTGCGCACTTCCTTCTGGTATTGTGAGTTCACCAGAAAGGTCATCAACAATTTGCTCAACCAACAAAGATACTTCTTTTCCAGAATCCATCTCAGAGAATTCTAATGCACACTGCTTTTCTGCAGTTTCCTCATTGATAAGATCCTCTTCCACTTTTTCAGGGCTGAAGTCCTCTACAACTGAAGAGTCTTGTACCCTATCTTCTTTCTTTTGCTCTTCTGTTACTTGCTCTTGTTCTTCTTTAATTCTCATTTCCATTTCTTCCATCTTTTTCTCCAAACTCACTAGTTGTTCTTTCAAGTCAGCTAACTGTTGTTGCCGCTCTTCCAACACTTGCTCTTGTTCTTTGTAATGTTCTTTGCTTTCTTCTTCAAATTGTACTGGATACAAAACGTAATAACACCCTCCAGGACTCGGGCTTCTTTCTCTCTCCTTTTCAGGGCTTAAGCTTCTTTGACTGAGCCTTGCTGGACTCAAGAACTTTTCAATATTTTCAAAACTTAAGTCTTCCTGCCAGGGGCATAGCTAAGGGTGGGCCTGGATGGGCCCAGGCCCGACCACCCAAGCGCGGTTGAAAAGCGCACACTGACTGCAACATGCATTTTGTATCGCGTACCGCCCGGCGCCTGCTCAGCTCTGCTCCTCCCACCTCCCATCCCACCACCTAGAGCTCGACCCGGCCGGCTCTCTAGTTCCTCCAATAGATCATCAATCAGGCACAGAACCAGACACGAGAACCAATAAGGGCACAGGGCAGTGCAAAGCGCAAACTAATTGGCCAATCAATGTGCGACTACGCTTCTGCCTATTTTCTACATCCATGTGCAGTTTTTCTCCTCTCTTCCTTTTCTCTCATCTCATCTCCTTCCTCACTCTTCCCTCCCCTCCATCCATGTCCAGCATTTCTTCTCTCTCCCTTCCCTCTCCTCCATCCATGTCCAGCAACCCTCCTCTCCCCTGCCCTCCCCTCCATCCACCCACCCACCTATGTGCAGCAACCCTCCACTCCCCCTGCCCTTCCCTCCATCCACCCACCCATGTCCAGCAACCCCCTCTCCCCTGCCCTCCCCTCCATCCACCCATGTCCAGCAACCCCCCTCTCCCCTGCCATCCCCTCCATCCACCCATGTCCAGCAACCCTTTTCTTCCCCCTGCCCTCCCCTCCTTCCACCCATGTTAACCATCTCCTTCTAGCCTCCCCCCCCCAGCAGCCCATGTCAACCATCTTCCTTCTAGCCTCTCCCCTACTCAACGCCAGACATTTCCTGCCTTCTTCCAGCCCCCCCCCCCCGATTCCTGATCCCCCGCTCTCCAGGTTGTCCATCATCTCCTGTCTGCCCTCGTTTCCTTCCTGCTGCCGCCCTGCCTTTAAATATTGTATTTTCCCTCGAGTCGCAGCACAGGCATTGAAAGCAGCAGGCTCAGCTCGGTTCCAGCCTTCCCTCGCATGGTTCCGCGCTCTTCTGATGTATTTCCTGTTTCCGCGAGGGCGGAATTATGCGAAGGAAGGCTGGAGCTGAGCCGAGCCGAGCTTGCTGCTTTCAATGCCGGCGCCACGACTCAAGGAAAAATACAATATTTAAAGGCAGAGCAGCAGCAGGAGGGAATCAGGGCTATCGGGGAGCTGAGGGCAGAGAGGAGATGATGGATGACCTGCGGAGCGGGGGAGCCTGCAGCTCGCGGGGTGGGGGGAGGAGAGGCAAGCCGGCTTGCAAAAACCAGCTCACAAGATGCCAATAAATTTAACAACCAGCTCTTGCGAGCCAGTGCGAGCTGGCTCCAGCACACCACTGCCTATACTACTGCAGGCCACTTTTTTACCACAGCTTACTAAAAGGACCCCTGAATGTCCCTACTGGATATCTCTTTCAGACTTCAATGTCCTATGCAAAACGGAATTCCACATGAGTCGTTAGTCCAATACAAATATTCACCTTCCAATCTTTTTCTGCATTTGTGACCTGCTGAGCGAAAAGGTATGAGAAGTGGAGTATGTTATTTACTAATAGTACAAGACAGAGGAATATCAATTGCATAATCACGGAAAATTTCAGCCTCAGGTATGGACTAATTATGTCTTCTAAAAATGAAAAACGTTTGTAAATAAAGTACGTTTTTCAGAACAACGCATTTGAAAAATAGCAAACTTAGGGGCCCCTTTACAAAGTGTCGGTAAACCCATTGTGGCTTACCACATGCTAAATTGGAACTACCGCTGGCCCAATGCCGACCTTGGCCGTAGTTCCAGTTCGAGCACGCGCCACTTCCAGCGCGCCATAACCTATTTTTTCCCAGCACAGCGCTAACCTGGTAGTAATTGGGCACTGCAGCGTGCTGCCCGGTTACCGTATGAGCCCTTACTGCCACCTCAAAGGGTGGCGGTAAGTGCTCCAAGCCGCATGGACATATTTTTGGGGGCTTTTTACCCGCTACCACAGGGCCCTTTTTCTCGCAGCTTAGTAAAAGGACCCCTTAAAGAATATAACTCGGTAAAATTTGACCAATTTTGACCCCAAGTCATGGAAAATTGCCTGTACAAATGTGGGCATGCACCCAATTTGCGTGCACAATTTAATTGAATAATAAGCCAATTAGCGCCAATAATTGAGATTTTAACAAGCAATTATTGGTGCTAGTTGCGTTTAATTAAAAATTGCATGCGTAAATTTAGGTGCGGGATCCTTGCACAAATTTTACACATAGTCCAAACAGGAGGCACTGCCATGAGAGGGTCATGGGCAGATCAGGGGTGTTCCTTGAATTTATGCACATTGTTATAGAATAAAGGGGATCCATCCAGATTTAGGCCAGTGGCGTACCTATGTGGGGTCACGGGGGCCTGGGCCCCCGTAGATTTGGCCCTGGACCCTCCTGCCGATGACCCTCTCGACCCCCCCTCCCGCCGCCAACCCGCTGTCGCTGACGCCTACCTTTGCTGGTGGGGGACCCCAACCCCCGCCAGCCAAGGTCCTCTTCTTCCGGCGCAAGGCTTCATTCTGTTTCTGAGTCTGACGTGCTGGCTTTGTTCTGTTTCTGTGAGTCTGACGTCCGACGTCCGACTCAGAAACAGAACGAAGCCTTGCGCCGGAAGAAGAGGACCTCGGCTGGCAGGGGGTGGGGTCCCCCGCCAGCAAAGGTAGGCGACGGCAGCAGCGGGGGAGGGTTGTCGGCGGGAGGAAGGTCGAGAGGGTCATCGGCGGGGGCGGTCAAAGTTGGTGATGGTGGCGGCAGTGGCGGGGGGGGGGGGGGGTCGGCGGTGCTGGGGGGAGCCAGCGGCACCGGGGGGGGGGGGGCTAAAATGTGCCCCCTCACCTCGGGCTCTGGACCTCCCTCCCGCCGAAGTCTGGGTATGCCCCTGATTTAGGCAATGGGGATTTAGAGTTTAGTCCTAAACCGTCAAAAATGAAAGTTGTCCAAATTTACCCCTCCAACCTTTTATAGCCTTTCTCTGTTATTTGTAACCCCATTTTTGGTGCCTTTTCACTCAGCGGGTCACCTTTATTTATAAACACTCTTTTCTGTACTAACAGCATCCAGAGAGTAGTGGATGCTTGGAATGCCCTCCCGCGGGAGGTGGTGGAAATGAAAATGGTAACGGAATTCAAACATGCGTGGGATAAGCATAAAGGAATCCTGTGCCGAAGGAATGGATCCTCAGGAGCTTAGTCAAGATCGGGAGGCGGGACTGGTGGTTGGGAGGTGGGGATAGTGCTGGGCAGACTTATATGGTCTGTGCCAGAGCCTGTGGTGGGCAGCGGGACTGGTGGTTGGGAGGCAGGGATAGTGCTGGACAGACTTGTACAGTCTGTGCCAGAGCCGGTGGTTGGGAGGCAGGGCTGGTGGTTGGGAGGTGAGGATAGTGCTGGGCAGACTTATACGGTCTGTGCCAGAGCCGGTGGTTGGGAGGAGGGGTTGGGAGGCGGGGATAGTGCTGGGCAGACTTATACGGTCTGTGCCAGAGCCGGTGGTTGGGAGGCGGGGCTGGTGGTTGGGAAGCGGGGATAGTGCTGGGCAGACTTATACGGTCTGTGCCAGAGCCGGTGGAGGGCAGCGGGACTAGTCGTTGGGAGGCGGGGATAGTGCTGGGCAGACTTATACGGTCTGTGCCAGAGCCGGTGGTTGGGAGGCGGGGATAGTGCTGGGCAGACTTATACGGTCTATGCCAGAGCCGGTGGTTGGGAGGCGGGGCTGGTGGTTGGGAGGCGGGGATAGTGCTGGGCAGCCTTATACGGTCTGTGCCCTGAAGAGCACAGGTACAAATCAAAGTAGGGTATACACAAAAAGTAGCAAATATGAGTTATCTTGTTGGGCAGACTGGATGGACCGTGCAGGTCTTTTTCTGCTGTCATCTACTATGTTACTATGTTATGTTACTATGTAACAGCAACCATGCTACTTTATTCCATAAACGATACAGGATCTATTTGGCTACCCTACGCACCCCTGTCCATAATCAGCAGTCCTTCTCAGTGAATGCCGAACAAAAGTGTCCTTTTAGAGTCACTTATTCAGTCCAAATCGATAAAGTCAATTCAGATTGAACTGGAAAAGAAATCCTGCGGGATGCGAAGACATGAAAACAAGAAAGAGAATATGCATCATTTTCAACCCGTAGAGAGAGATGAGATGATGAGCGTTTTCCGGAAGATGAGATCCTCTTCATGCCAATTAGATCCCTGCTTGGTATAGTTAATAAAACAGCTGGAAATCTGAAGTTCAACCTTTGCTAAAAATATATCAAAACCTACACTGAATCCCAAAGACTCGTCGCATTACGGGCCCGTCTCCTATCTTTCTTCTCTAGGAAAGCTGATGGAAAAAAATGAGTTGCACGAGGGATTCTGGATTTACAAGAAAGAAGGAGAGATTTAGGTTCACGCTAATTGTAAACTGCTTTGACACTAAGGGGTCCTTTTAGTAAGCTGCGCTGAAAAATGGCCTGTGCTGTTGTAGACGCCTGTATTGGACGCGTGCAGGTCTATTTTTCAGCATGCCTGCAAAAAAAAAGGCCTTCTTTTGGCCGAAAATGGACATGCGGCAAAATGAAAATTGACGCGTGTCCTTTTGGGGCCTGAGACCTTACCCCCACCCATTGACTTAGTGGTAAGGTTTTTTTTTTTTTTTTTAGTTACATTTGTACCCTGCGCTTTCCCACTCATGGCAGGCTCAATGCGGCTTACATGGGGCAATGGAGGATTAAGTGACTTGCCCAGAGTCACAAGGAGCTGCCTGTGCCTGAAGTGGGAATCAAACTCAGTTCCTCAGGACCAAAGTCCACCACCCTAACCACTAGGCCACTCCTCCACTCATTAACTGGGCAGTAATTGTCAGCAGGGGTGTAGCCAGACTTCGGCGGGAGGGGGGTCCAGAGCCCAGGTGAGGGGGCACATTATAGCCCCCCCCCCGCCATCACCATCAACTTTGACCCCCCCTGCCTAAGACCCTTTCGACCCCCCTCCCGCCGCCAACCCTCCTCCGCCGCCATCATCGCCTACCTTTGCTGGTGAGGGACCTCAATCCCTGCCTGCCGAGGTCCTCTTGCTTCCCGCGCAAGGCTTCGTTCTGTTTCTGTGAGTCTGACGTCCTGCACATACGTGCAGGACATCAGAAACAGAACGAAGCCTTCCGCAGGAAGCAAGAGGACCTCGGCTGGCGGGGGTTGGGCTCTCCCGCCAGCAAAGGTAGCCTATGGCAACAGCGGGGGAGGGTTGGCGGCGGGAGGAGGGTCGAGAGGGTCATCAGCAGGGGCTCCAGGCCTAAATCTATGGGGGCCCAGGCCCCCATGGCCCCACGTAGCTACGCCCCTGATTGTCAGCGCACGTACAATGCCAATTACCACCCGGTTAGTGCTGTGCGCCGGAAATTAAAATATAGTTTCCGGTGCGCATACTAGACGCACATAAAAAATGAAATTTTCGCCCGGGCCAAGCAGTAGCTGGGTGGTAGTTACGAACTAGCATGCGTTGGGCGTGCATAGGCACCTACGCGGATTAGTAAAAGGGCCTCTAAGGTATTTAAGCTGTATATAAAATCAATAAATCCAGTCCAATGGTAATTGATATTCAGGGCAGGTCGTAGTAGTGTTGTTGTCAGATTATTGTGGTGAAGCAGGTTGTGGAATATTTTCAAGTGCTACCTAAGCCCATAGGCGCCGACTCCGTGGGTGCTGTGGGTGCTCGAGCACCCCCAATATTTCACCTGCCAGAACGGGAAGTTCCCTTCACCAGCCCAACCTGCCCGGTGCCCGCCCTCTTCTCCCTCAGTCCTCCGCCGGTCCGCCCTCGCCTTCCTGTATGCCGCCCAGAATTTTAAAAGTCATCTTACCTCGGGGTCCCGGCGGCAGCAGTGAAAGGCGTGCAGGCTCAGCGCTTCAGCCTTCCCTTCTCTCTCTCTCAGCTCTGGTCCCGCCCTTATTTCCTGTTTCCAGAATCCCAAAGAGTAACAAGATTCCGGAATCCCAAATAATAGCAACATTCCAGAATCCCAAAGTGTAACAAGATTCCGGAATCCCAAATAGTAACAGCATTCCAGAATTCCAAAGAGTAACAAGATTCCGGAATCCCTTATTTATTTATTTATTTATTGCATTTGTATCCCACATTTTCCCACCTATTTGCGGGCTCAGTGTGGCTTACAATACATTGTGAATGATGGAAATACAATTTGTCACAGTACGATTATGGGTTACATTGTGAGGAGTTATGGGAAGACAACGTCAAACTAGCAACATTCCACAATCCCAAAGTGTAACAAGATTCGGAATCCCAGATAGTAGCAACATTCTATGCTACCAGTCCCAGGGCAAGCAGTGGCTTCCCACATGTCCATCTCAATAATAGAACATACAAGTGATTCATGTGCTCTTCAAATGATTAGGCATTCAAACCAAATTAACACCCCTACCCCCTAATTCTATAAACATGCATGCATAATTTCATGCTTAGTGCACACATTTGCATACAAGTAACGTAATATAAGAAGTAGCTGCTAATTGGCATTAGTGATCAATTATTGGCTATAATTTGTGTTAATTGGTGCTAATTGGCAGTGATTAGCAGTTATGTGGGTAACTATCCTTAGTGGGGATTCTCCAAATTTTGTGTGCAAAATCCATAGCCACAACTGCAAAGGGGGTATGGAAATGGGAGGGCCATGGATGGGTCAGGGGCATGCCTAACATTCACACGCACTGGTTGTAGAATACTGACAGTAACATGCCTGTCTCAGGGCCGCCAAGAGGGGGGAGCAGGGTGGACAAAATTCCCCGGGCCTCCAAGAGGGGCCCGGCGCCGGGGTCAGGCCGCCGGCGCTGCAGTTCCCGGTCTCACCTGCCTGCCTCCTTGGCTCCCGGCCCCCTGCATTCGAAGCAGCAGTCACAGATCGCCTCCCTTCCGGCCTTCCCTCCTTGTGTCCTGCCCTCGTGGAAACCGGAAGTTACATCAGACGAGGGTGGGACACAGGGAGGGAAGGCCAGAAGAGAGGCGATCTGCGACTGCCGCCCTGAATGCAAGGGGCCAGGAGCCATGGAGGCAGGCAGGTGAGACCGCGGGCTGCAGCAACAGGGGGTGGCAGCGGCGGGGGGGGGGGGGCACGGAGGCGGGGCGGCCTTGCCCCGGGCCCGGCCTAGTCTCTCAGCGGCCCTGGCCTGTCTACATTTGATTCTGAGCTTTTATACCAGCCATTGAGCTTTATACCAGCCATTGAGCTGGCGCAGTTGCTCGTGCCTATACTAAGGCGTATGACTGTGGACTTGTGCTAGTATTCCATAATGGCAGTTGCACGCATAAAATTGGAACTTAGCGCATATCATCCAGTGCCTAACTTTAGGCAACCTTTCAAGAATCATCCTCTTCAGCACAGAAAGGGAATTCTCTGGCCAATATTCAGGGCTATTTAGGTCGCCAGGAAAGGCTCCTGGCCGGTTAGATGACGTTAAGCTGGACAGCGCTAACATTCAGCGCAAGGTAGCCAGTTATCTTTGCTGAATATTAGTGCTTAGCGCATATCCCTGGATTCTATATAGTGTGTCTAGAGATCTACGCCAAAATCTACGTAGGTTCCATAACAACACGTGTAACTTAATTGGCTTAACAAGCCAATCAGCGTTTTTAACAGCAATTATCAAACAATAATGAGCCCTAATTGCCAGTAATTAGAATTTACACACATAACTCACTAAGCGCATTCTGTAATAAACTGTGCCTGAATTCTAAAGCACGCAGTTCAAAAGAGGCATGGCTATGGGTGGGGAAACGGACGTTTCGTGGGCATTCCCAAATTTATGTGCACTGTTATAAAATATGGCCCAGTCCATGTAAATCTATGCGCAGGGATTTACACCAAGTTTTCGTTAGTGTAAATGGATACTCATCATTTTAGGCGCTAGGATATCAACTAAGCATATTCTATATACCGCACGCTTAGAATACGCTTAGGCGAGAATGAGTTCCATGTGGATTTTATAGGCGCCATATACAGAATCTCCCCTGTTTCAGCTAACCGGCTATAACATGAAATATAACCGGCTAGCCGCAAATATCCAGAGCTTGGCCAGTTAAGTTTCTCAGGCAAATCGGGCTTCCAAAATAGCAGTCCTATCTTTGGCCCAGGCGCAGAGCCAGAGCTGTTATTTTGGGTGGGCCCCTCCCTCCCATATCCATCCCTGTCCATACATTCAGGGTTTTTTTGTTAAACTTTCCCTATGCCCCTGTTATTGTCATGCTTATATAAGTACATAAGTATTGTCATACTGGGAAAGACCAAAGGTCCATCAAGCCCAGTATCCTGTTTCCAACAGTGGCCAATCCAGGTCACAAATACCCGGCAAGATCCCAAAAATGTACAAAACATTTTATACTGCTTATTCCAGAAATAGTGGATTTTCCCCAAGTCCATTTAATAATGGTCTATGGACGTTTACTTTAGGAAGCCGTCCAAACCTTTTTTAAACTCCGCTAAGCTAACCACCTTTACCACATTCTCTGGCAACGAATTCCAGAGTTTAATTGCACGTTGAGTGAAGAAAGATTTTCTCCGATTCGTTTTAAATTTACTACATTGTAGCTTCATCGCATGCCCCCTAGTCCTAGTATTTTTGGAAAGTGTAAACAGACGCTTCACATCTACCTGCTTCTCCTCCCCCCACTCAGCATCTGCTCCTCTTCCCCCCCCCCCCCCCGGCATCCGTTCCTCTCTTTCCTTCCCCCTCCCCCTCCGTCTACCTCCATGCCACCACCGGCAGTGATTCCAGTAAGCAGCCTGTGTCAGCCTTGCAGGCTTCCCTCTACCGCGTCCCCGCCAGTGAAGAAACAGGAAATTATGTCATTGAGTGCGGGGCGTGGTAGAGGGAAGCCTGCAAGGTTGGCGCGTGTTGATTACAGGAACCACTTCCAGCGATAGCTGAAAGGTAGATAGGGGCGGTATGGGGAATATAGAGAGAGACAGGCTGCTGCCATGAGGGCGAGAGAGAGAGAGAGGCATGAGGTACCGCCAATGAAGTCCTTTGGGGGCCACTAGACTGGGTGGAATGGGTGGGTCTGTACCTACCCAGGCCCACCCGTAGCTATGCCACTGCTTTGGCCACTATAAACTTAACCAGCCAGTGCTGAATATTGACTTGGCAGGACAAGTTTAAGCTGGCCAAAAAAAAAAACCCCCAGATAATGCTGGACACTGTAAATGGACTGGCATTGAACATTCAGGTTCTGTGTCGATCGCAGCACTTAGCCGGCCTCATGGCCTGCCTCCCGCAGGCTAAATATCAGCCTGTCTGTCCTTGGATATTGTGTACAAGCATATGTTGTACAAAGCATTCGTAGCTTCCTTCTTCTACTTACCAACACAATCAGATGTTATTAGTTGCAGTGTTGTCACTTCTGACAACTGAGTTGATTGCTGTTATCCTTCCAATATTCTCCCTAGTACCGTTTCCAGCCTCAGTCACCTCAGCATTACCTTCATTCTCTTTTCATCTATAGGTGTTGTGTTGAAAGACATCTATTGTGGTTTTAAGTTCTCATATGTTTGTTTTTCCGTAGCCGTACAATGACATCCTGCTTCAACATTTGCAGCAGCAGCGACAGTAGAAGCTAAAATCATCACCACCTCCTTGTTCCAGCAGCAGAAGCTGGAGAGAGACGAGGGGCATCTAGAAGCACCAAACATTATTCACCATCCCTTCAACCTGCCAGTAAGTAAGAAAGGTTGAGTGGGGGAGGGTTTGTAAATAAATAATCTATGCTTGTTACATTTCTACTAGCAGATTCTCAAGAGGCAGAATAGCTCCTCCTGAAGGGCGGATGTTTCCTAACCCAAGAATTACAGGTTGAAGACTGGAGCCCGATAGGTGTGGACACGGGAACAAGTTGACATTTAATGACATTGGAAAGAAACCTGGCATTTTGAGGGGGTTTCCTTTCTTCTCACAAGTAGGACTCAAATTTAACTGATTTCCTCAATCAGCTTTTCTATTTAGGTTGTGGTGTAGCCACAGCCCACCCAATTTAGGCTCAGACCCCAAAAATTTCATCTTCCACAGTGTGGCTGGTGGGGATCCCCAAGCAATTCCAGCCGAAGACCTCTTCCCAGCCAAAAGAATTTGCATCTTGGGCAGCTGTCAGCACTATCCCTGAGCCGCTGCTGCCAGCTGCAGGCCTCCCCTCCCCCGCCCACTACCATATACATGCTCAGTTTTCACACATGAGTGATATTGAGTATACGCAGAGGCCAGCAGCTCAGGGAGAGCATTGGCAGCCATCCTCTTCCCTGCTCAGTTGGCGGGGAGGAGGTCGTTGCCTTAAGGAAACCCAACAGGAGAGGAGGCAGAAATTTAAATTTGGGTTTTGCTTTAGTTGGAGGCGGACGTGAATTCTTGTCCCACCCACTTTGGTTTCAGGCCCGCCCTAAATTGCACCGCTGGGTTACTAGGTTAATGCGGGAGTCTTTATCGCCACTTCAGCGACTGGCGGTAAGGGCTCCCCCACGAAATGGCCACGTGGCAATTTCATTTGGTACGCACGTCAAGTAGATGCGCTGGAAATTTTCCGGTGCACAGCGCTAACAGGGCAGTAATCGGCATTGTGCGCACACTGACAAATACCGCCTGGTTAACACATGAGACCTTACCACTAAGTCAATGGGTGGCGGTAAGGTCTCAGGCCCAAAATAGAATGCGAGCCCATTTTCATGTTGCCACACTTCCATTTTCGGTCAAAAAAAAAATAAAAAAAAGGCCTTTTTTGCAGGTGCGCTGAACACTGAACCTGCGCGCATCCAATATATGCGTCTACACTGGTGCAGGCTACTTTTCAGCGCACCTTAGTAAAACGAGCCCTAAGCTAATTAGCACCGAATATTCTCGCTTATCCCGCTGAGTACTGTTTAACTGGCCAGAAGCTGTTCCTGGACGCTGAATATAAATAGCGCTGAATATCGGACCCTTGGAGGTCTAAAACAATCGTACTTTTACAGGCTTTGAATATCCAGTTATTTTTAAGCCAGTTAAAACATAGCCGCTTAAGTCGATGTTCAGCACGTAAGCAGACATAGGTTACCGCATAAAAATAGGACAGACTTTTATGCTGTCCCATTTATGCGGCAAAACTGGCTGCTTAAGGGCTAAATATTTATTTATGGCATTTATATCCCACATTTTCCCACCCGCGGGCAGGCCCAATGTGGCTTACAATAGTAAAGGGCTGAAAAGGCATACATTAATTTGGCATAAACAATCAAGTACATGGAAGTAGGAGTGATCAGTAAGTAATTGCAGAGAAGGAGAGGGGAGTAAGAAAGTGGAGGATGTCATTAAGATAGGTACAGTACAACAGTTAGGGATGCAACAGCGGGACTTTAGTGTAAGCTATTCCAAATAAGGTGGTCTCGAGTGCTTTCCTGAAGGTCAGATGATCGGAAGTAGTTTTTACAGATTTAGGTAATCCATTCCACAAACGAGCACCAACATAGGAGAAGGTGGCTGCGTAAGTGGCTTTATACTTGAGGCCAGAACATGTAGGGTAATGGAGAGTTAAGTACGAACGAGATGATCTATCAGAGTTCCTAGGTGGTAAGTTGATAAGGTTACAGAAACAAAAAAAAGGCAAAGATCTGCCACAGAAATAGCAAACCAAAAGAAAAAAAGCAGATCAAAAAAGACAAAAAAAATGGAACAGGAGGGTCACAGAAGAAGTGGTTTATTACAAGTTACCCGACGTGGCCACGTTTCGCCCTCAGGCTGCATCAGGGGTACAAAAAACTACAAAATAAAAATACATAATGAATAAAATATAAACGTCACATTGTATATTTTATAATAAAGCATATCTAAAACCACAATCAAATCATATAAGATAAAAACAGATCAAATCTAAAAACGTAATACAATAAAATGTAATATCAAATCAATATCAGTTAAAAACATTCAGATTAAATATGCATGCAATAAAATAATAATTTTAATACAAGACATAAGATATCAACAAAAAATAATATCAACACAAAATATATATCAACAGAACTGCATAAGACAAATAGGTGGAGATATACAACACTAAAATAAGTGAATGACCATACGTACTAAGTATCACCTACCTAGTAAGGGTAAAAAGCAGAGTGGCCACGTCGGGTATGTTGGATTATTTGTAGTAAATAATTAGCAGATTTTAGTACACACAGCTTCAGCTTTAGAAATGTTAATTTCTTTCTTCATCTCTCTCTCATTCACCCCTGAATAATTCACTGCTGAGTCACTTTAAAGTTTAAGTAACAAAACATCTGTTTACTCACAGTTTGTAGTTAGATTATAATCAGACAGGCTTATATATACATATTACTATACATTTGTATTATCAGCTCCTTCCATGTGCTTAGATGGTAATGGATGCTCACACCACCATAGATCCTCTCAGGTTAGGAGAGATCATGAGCTCCATGTGCTGCATCTGCTGTGTCTGACCCCCACAGGAAGTTGCATAGCTGTGTGACCTCTCTAAGTAATTCACATCAGAGGTCACAGAGTAATCACAGAGAAAAGATTGCTGACAGGCAATGCATGTTAAAATACAATTACATTCCAACAAACCCCTTCTCATGCATAACTGTCATGCAATTATTTATTCATACAAAGTCCAAGCTTTATACGCAGATTCACAAAATGTTCTCTGGGTAACGGTTTGGTCATGATGTCAGCTGTCATCTCACTGGTGTGACAATAGTGTAGACTGATGACCCCTTCTTTCGCCAACTCTCGCACGTTGTGGTATTTCGTTGCGATGTGCTTGGTGCGTGACTGAACCTTGTCATTCTGTGACAGTCGGATGCAGCTCTGATTATCTTCCATTATCTGGATTGGTCTCTTTTCAGCTATTCCGAAATCCAGCAAAAGTTTTTCAATCCACATCAGTTCTCTGCACGCTTCCGATACAGCCACGTATTCAGCTTCTGTAGAAGACAAACTCACAATACTTTGTTTATGACTGGCCCATGAAATTTGTACATTTCCATACATAAACACATATCCACTTGTGGATTTATAATCAGAATGATCCCCTGCCCAATCTGAATCACAGTAACATATTAGTTTTGGATTACTATTGGCTGAAATCTTTAATTTACAATCAATGGTACCCTTTAAATACCTTACCATCCTTTTAACTGCAGTCCAATCTGATTTGGTAGGTGAGCTGACCCTTCTGCTCAAAATTCCTACTGCATTTGCTATATCAGCCCTGTATGTGGTAGCTAGATATAAAAGCTTACCTATGGCTGATCTATATTGGATGTTATCTGGTAAAGGTTCTCTTACTGTTTCATCCTTCAGAAAATCAGTGATCATGGGAGTGCTTACAACTTGGGCATCTTGCATACCTAAACTTTCAATAAGCTCATTTATTTTCTGCTTCTGGCTTAGAAGATAAGAACCATCATTTTGTTTCTCAATTTCTATACCAAGATAGTATGACACATTACCAAGTTCTTTTATCTCAACATTGAGGTTTAAATATTTTACAATGTCCTTGTACTCTTGCTCACTTTTGCTTGCAATGAGCAGATCATCAACAAAAGCTAAAATGTATGCATATTGTCCATTTGTGCACCTAGTGTACAAGCATTTATCTGCTTCACCTTGCTTAAATCCTAAATTTGTCAATATTTCATGCAATTTTTCATTCCAACATTTTGCACTTTGCTTTAATCCATAAAGACCTTTGTTTAATTTACACACTAGCTGTCTTTGTTTTGTATTTATGAAACCTGTTGGCTGTTCCATGTACAAGTCTTCAGTTATATCTCCGTGAAGAAATGCTGTTTTCACATCAATGTGGTTGACTTGCATGCCTTTTGAGACTGCAATGCTCAGAAGTGTTCTAATTGTCGTGTGTTTCACTACAGGTGCAAACACTTCATCAAAATCTTCTCCATATTTTTGAAGATATCCCTTTGCCACTAATCTGGCTTTATACCTTTCCACTTTTCCTTGTGCATTCCTTTTTAACTTGAATACCCATTTGCATCCTATAGCTTTCTTGCCAGGAGGTAATTTTGTAAGAATCCAAGTATTATTTTTATCCAATGCATCAATTTCTTCTTGTGCAGCTTTATGCCATTCAGCAGCTTCTTCTGCTGGCATTTTTTCAATCTCATCCCATGTTAAGGGCTCTTGAGCTTCTGCTGACTTTGTTAGGTAAGACAGTCTTGGGGGTGGAACACCTTTGTTTTCCCTGGATGAGCGTCTGACAACAGGTTGGTCCGACCTTTCTGCATCCTCTATATCTGAGAGTCCTTCTCCAATTGATTCCCCTTCTCCAACTGTACTGTCTTCTTCAATGATCCTTTCTGTGTCTGTTTCCTCTGCCTGTTCCTCGTTAGATACAGATGAGTTGCTTTCAGACATCTGCCTTGGTATGGCATTTATATACACTGGCATGTCTATTATGGTTCTAGTTTCATATTCTGGATGATAAGGCTCATCTGGGATAATCCAGCCTTTATCAACCCTTTTGTTTTCATCAAAATATGTAACATGTCTTATGCCAACAATGCCAGTTTTCAGATTCAAAATTCTATATCCTTTGTGTCCTGGAGCATAGCCAACTAAAATGCCCCTTTCTGTTGTGGAATCCAGCTTATGCCTTCTTTGCTTTGGTATATGAGCATATGCTGTACTTCCAAATGTTCTTATGTGTGACAGGTTTGGCTTCCTACCATGCCATGTCTCATGTGGTGTGCGCTCAGCGCCTTTAGTTGGCATTCTGTTTTGTAGGTACACTGCTGTGAGAATGGCTTCCCCCCATAGTCTTTTAGGGAGATTGCTATCTGACAGCATACATCTGGTCATTTCCACAAGTGACCTAAATTTTCTCTCTGCAACAGAATTTTGTTCTGGTGTATAAGCTACTGTTGTGATATGCTGAATGCCTTCTTGTTCTAGAAATGTGCGCATGCTTTGTGAAGTGAACTCACCACCATTGTCAGTCTGAAGAACCTTTGGTTTTCTTTCAAATTTATTGCTCACCATGGCTACGTATTTCTTCAGCATGTCTGTGACTTGACTTTTTTCTTTCAGCAAATAGGCCACACAATATCTAGAGAAATCATCCAAGAATATTAGCACAAATCTGTTATTTCCCAATGATGGGATATTAAACGGTCCACATAAGTCACTGTGTATTAAGTCCAGCACTTTATTACTCCTATTTCCTGTGTATGCAGGAAATGAGGGTCTCACACCTTTTTGAGTAACACAGTCTATGCATTTCTCCATTTTACCAGCATCTGCACTTATCTGAATGCCAGTGGCTAGTTGCTTACTGTAAAGATCCTGGATCACCTTAGAATCACGATGTCCCAGGCGGCGATGCCAGATTTCCAGACTACATTTACCATCATTCTTCCTTACTTGCGCCATATGTGAGGCTTCACCTGAAATGCTCAGTTTATAAACATCATTATGCATAAAAGCTTCAGCATACACTTCATCATTTTTAGAGATTGTGCACTTACTGTTTTCAAAATGAATCACAAATCCCTTCTTATCTAATGTAGATACACTAAGCATATTGCAAACTGCTTGGGGAATATACAAGACATCACTTACAGGAATTTCTTTAACTTCATTAGACACTTTGCATTTTAAGAATCCAATCCCTTTTGCTTGGATCTTAGCAGTCCCTGCGTTTGCAGTTTTAAGAATACCTTCCTCTGGACACATTTCCTGAAAGAAATTCTTACAATTGGTTAAATGGCATGTGCTCCCCGAATCCAAAATCCAAGTACTTTCATTTGAATTATTATTTACCATAGTCAAAGATTTTTCTGCCATTAGAAAGCCCTTGTGTTTATCTTTGTCCTTCATACATTTCCTGGTTTGAAAATTCTTTAGTTCCATTGGCTTAGGTGAGCTAGAGGGAGTGTTTTGTGTTTCCTTACACCATTTAGATACATGTCCCTCCTTTCCACATGAGTAGCAAATCAGCTTGCCCTTGGGTGGAGTTTTCCCATAGCTCCGCCTTCCTCTGTTCTTTGCCAAGAAATTTGTTTCATTTCTCTCTGACTTGCTTTGAGAACACATCTCCTCAGAATCATTTATTATGCATTCCTGCCTTAGTTTTGATGTTGTCTGTTCAAAAGATTGCCCTTCAATGGCCTCATTTACAGACCTAAAAACATCAAACTTCTTTGATAGTGAGGTAAAAAGAAATGCTCTTTTCAATGCATCACACATGGGAATTCCAGAAAGTTCTAGCTTTTGAAATGAAGACATAAGATGCATAATGTGATCATTACATTTACTTTTATCCCTTAATTTGGTTTCATTCAACTCTGCCAACCAAATTGGTTGCTGCTTTGCATATGTAGTTGCATACATAGTTCTCAGTTTATATAAAATGTCCTTTGGTGTATCTTTTCCCTCCACTAATATGGCTTGTTTCTCTGAGAGAGCTTCCAAAAGCATGCACTTCACATAATAGTTTGCATTGTCCCATTCAGCCATATTTTCAGCTGTTCTGTCTTGATCTAAGCGTATATTTAATCTTTTTGCTCGAAGGAGACATATGAATCTTAATTCCCACTGCCGATAATTAAACTCAGTTAATTTAGGCACCTTGAGAGAATAGAACAATGGTGAATTTCTTCCCTCAGCCATTTTCTTAGCCTTCTGTCTGCTGTGTGGGGGGAGAGAGAGACAGACTGAATCTTTCCTTTAAAACTTAAGAGAAAAATGTGGCCTTTTTTTCTGCCTGGTAATATTTCTCTTCTTTTTCAATTCCTGGCCCCTGGGCCCATAACCCTTTTGTTGGATTATTTGTAGTAAATAATTAGCAGATTTTAGTACACACAGCTTCAGCTTTAGAAATGTTAATTTCTTTCTTCATCTCTCTCTCATTCACCCCTGAATAATTCACTGCTGAGTCACTTTAAAGTTTAAGTAACAAAACATCTGTTTACTCACAGTTTGTAGTTAGATTATAATCAGACAGGCTTATATATACATATTACTATACATTTGTATTATCAGCTCCTTCCATGTGCTTAGATGGTAATGGATGCTCACACCACCATAGATCCTCTCAGGTTAGGAGAGATCATGAGCTCCATGTGCTGCATCTGCTGTGTCTGACCCCCACAGGAAGTTGCATAGCTGTGTGACCTCTCTAAGTAATTCACATCAGAGGTCACAGAGTAATCACAGAGAAAAGATTGCTGACAGGCAATGCATGTTAAAATACAATTACATTCCAACAGGGTAACTGTTCCATTTGTCTTTTTTGATCTACTTTTTTTCTTTTGGTTTGCTAGTTGATAAGGTTATCCATATAAACTGGAGCTTCTCCGTAGAGGATTTTATGCACCAGGGTATCGGCACTTTTTTTGTGGCGCCATTTACTGAATCTAATCCGTAATGTTCAGAAAAACATTTTAAATTGTAAATAAGAACAAACGGCGATCGCCTATCTTCTTATATCTTTCTCAGCGCTGAGCCATTCATATTACCGGACAGTTATTGTTAGGGACCATGTGAAACAGAACACTGCGTTCAGACAATGAAGTTTCAACAAAAACGAAGCCTGTTTCCAGGGTTGTAACAAATCAAAGAAGGATGCCCCTCTATTTGAGGTTCATGAGAGCTCATTGTCAGGGTTGGGGGTAGGTTGACCTCCCAAACTCATAGAGGCTCCGAATAAAAAACCCAGCCTGGTGTGGTCTTGAAGAGAAACAGAAACATGTGTCTGCCCATGGGGCCCTGAATTAGCTGCTCATCAGATGAAATCCCCTTATTCTAATTTTCTACTTGTCCATGTAGGAAAAAAAAAAGGCAGTACCTGAATCCGGACAAAACACCTCAAGAACAAGCCAACTGAAGACTCTCCAAAATGGTGAGTAGTCTTCTGTTCTCCAACGTATCTCTGACATGGTTCTGAAGGGGCCCCAAAGTGCCTGAGTGCCCCTTTGGACATACCCCTTCGAGTGCACACCTCCTGTCATCTGCTGCAGTACAGCCCGTTCTTATCAGCTGCAAAGATTCCAGTCATGACATCAGCAGGGCTGCCCAAATGATCACACACAGTGTCTCCAGCCAGGATCCTAATACCTCTCTGCGCAAATACAACTCCTTTCCTTCTACAGTCCTTTTTAGTATGTCATGATTTTATAACAGGTCACCTATGTGAGAAGTCTAAAAAGGTATCTTGTAGTAAAGAAAACAGTATGGGCTGTTAATCCTAATCAGGAGAACTGTCAGGGGTATCGGTCTCAAGCTGACCGTCGGTTGTAAGAGAAGTTTATTCAGCTTGAGACCGAAACCCATGACAGTATGATCCGACTGAGTGGTTCCTGATGAAGCCCTGTTATGGGTGAAACGAATCGGGCCCCGTTGAAAATCAACAGTTGAAATATGGGGTTGTCAAGCCAGCATTTATTAAGCTATGTTAATGCATGCTATGCTGTAGCTTGAACAGTTTTTGTTACTCAGTTACTCTTAAAATTTGTGCTCTATTATGGGCAATTTTGTATGATGCTCTTATATGGGCAATTTTGAATGAGTGAATTTACCCCATGAAAGAAACTTGTTCACGGGCACAAAGTCTTTTATAGATAACTAGTAAAGAAGGCCCGTTTCTGACACAAATGAAACGGGCGCTAGCAAGGTTTTCCTTGGAGTGTGTATGTTTGGGAGAGTGTATGTGAGAGTGACTGTTTGAGAGTCAGAGTGAAAGTGTGAGTGTGTGAGAGAGAGAGTGAGTCTGGGTTTGAGTGTGTTTGTGAGAGAGTGTGTGTGAGAATGAGAGTGTGTGCAAGTGTGTATGTGAGACACAGTGTGAGAGAGAGTGTGTGTGTGTGGGCAAGAGAGAGAGTGTGTGTGAGACACAGATTCTCTGTGAGAGTGAGTGTATGACACCAAGCGAGTGTGTGAGTGACTGTGTGGCACATAGAGAGTGAATGTGATACAGTGTGAGACAGAGTGTGTGAGAGTGAGAGTCAGAAAGACATTGTATATGAGAGAGAGAGTGTGAGCCGTGCCCTCCCAATCCATGGCCATCTGTCCCCTGCCCCCTCCATTCCTCCTTTTCCAGCAATTCCCCTCTGTCCCTGAGCCCTGCCCTCCCAATCCATGGCCATCCATGTTTGTCTGTCACCTGCCCCCTCCATTCATCCCTATCCAGCATTTCCCCTCTCTGCCTGAGGCCTGCCCTGCAATCCATATCCATCCATGCCCATCTGTCCCCTCCATTCATCCCTATGCAGCAATTCCCCTCTCCCTGAGTCCTGCCCTTCCAATCCATGCTCCTCTGTCACCTGGCCCCTCCATTTTTCCCTATCCAGCATTTCCCCTCTCTGCCTGAGGCCTGCTCTGCAATCCATATCCATCCATGCCCATCTGTCCCCTCCATTCATCCCTATCCAGCAATTCCCCTCTCCCTGACTCCTGCCCTTCCAATCCATGCCCATCCATGCTCATCTGTCACCTGGGCCCTCCATTTTTCCCTATCTAGCATTTCCCCTCTCTGCCTGAGGCCTGCTCTGCAATCCATATCCATCCATGCCCATCTGTCCCCTCCATTCATCCCTATGCAGCAATTCCCCTCTCCCTGAGTCCTGCCCTTCCAATCCATGCCCATCCATGCTCCTCTGTCACCTGGCCCCTCCATTTTTCCCTATCCAGCATTTCCCCTCTCTGCCTGAGGCCTGCTCTGCAATCCATATCCATCCATGCCCATCTGTCCCCTCCATTCATCCCTATCCAGCAATTCCCCTCTCCCTGAGTCCTGCCCTTCCAATCCATGCCCATCCATGCTCCTCTGTCACCTGGCCCCTCCATTTTTCCCTATCCAGCATTTCCCCTCTCTGCCTGAGGCCTGCTCTGCAATCCATATCCATCCATGCCCATCTGTCCCCTCCATTCATCCCTATCCAGCAATTCCCCTCTCCCTGAGTCCTGCCCTTCCAATCCATGCTCATCTGTCACCTGGCCCCTCCATTTTTCCCTATCCAGCAATTTCCCTCTCTCCCTGAGTCCTGCCCTCCCAATCCATGCCCATCCATGCTCCTCTGTCCCCTGCCCCCTCCATTCATCCATTTCCAGTAATTCCCCTCTCTCCCTGTGCCCTGTCCTCCTAATCCATACCCATCCATGCTCCTCTGTCCCCTGCCGCCTCCATTCATCCTTTTCCAGCAAGTCCCCTCTCGCCCTTCCATGACCCCCCCCCCCTCGCATCCATGCTACTCTCTCTCCCATGTCCCAGCCTGGCCCGCCCTCTTCTCCCCCCCCCCCCTTCGCATCCATGCCTCGCATCCATGCATCCCTTTTTTTTTTTATTATTCTTTTTAACTTTACCTCCGTGGCGGTTCGTGCAGCGAAGCGTCAGGGAAGGAGGCGGCGCTCCCGACGTCTAGCTTTCCCTTCGCTGTGTTCCGCCTTATTTTGAAGGCGGAACACAGCGAAGGGAAGGCTAGACGTCGGGAGCGCCGCCTCCTTCCCTGACGTTTCGCTTCCCGATTTGTTTGTTTTTTTTCGCGAGGGCGGGGCAGAGACGGCTGGCTGGCTTGAAGGCTTCACACCACGAATCCACGAACCCTACAGCTTCAGTGACGTCAGATGGCTTCAGGGCTTCAGGGCTTCACAGAACGTTGTCCTCATTAGAACGTTCACGGTGCGTTTTATTATATTAGATAGTGCCTTGTTGACTAGACCTTGGCGGGAGCCTTGGTTTCTGAGGGTATTTCCCACTTTTCTCATTTCTTTACATTCATTTTACACAACCCTTTGGATTGTGTTTGTGTGTTTTTCAGTTCTCTGAAGTCTAAAAAGGTACCCATATTCAGAAATGTTTTATAGCAACCACATAGATGCTTATGAGCCTTTCTATAACATACTTGCTCGGACTTTGGTATAAACATGTTTGCAGTCTAAGCCTGAATTTACATATTTAATAAATTACATGCATATATTGCAACTCTGCCTCCACTCCATCCAAAACTACCCTCACCAGAAACCTACTATACTGTAGTGTTATATGTCAGGATTGCTGGATGTCAGGATTTATGAAACCAGCTTCTGATAACTCCTCCCTCCCTCAGGAAGCTCTGAGGATGGCAAATGGACCTCTGATAACTCCCCCCTCCCTCAGGAATCACTGAGGATGGCAAATGGACCAAATGCTGCCCAGCTGCCTGCTAGCCCTTTTGTTTCTCAATTAACATACCTTTTGTCCTCTCTGGGCATCTGGGAGCAGGGCTCTCTCTGAGAACAAAGAAAGCCAGACAGATAGGCTCCAAAACTAGGGACTTCAAAGAGTAGAACCTGTGAAAATGGTCACCTTCCTTGCATCAAGGAAATTAAACTGGAGTTTGGCTGGGAAGGAAAGAAGTTATTTGATCCCTTTCTGTTCCTGAGGTATAAAAAGGAGAAGCACATGGCTCTGGGGAGCTCTGTTTTTCTTTTTTCTTTCTTTCTCTGCACACACACACCTTCAGCCCTACCTCAAGGCTTCTCTCTATCTCTGCACCCCCCCCCCCCCCCCATGCTTACCTTTCTCTCATTGATTCCCATCTAAACCCACACACACAGATAAAGCATTGTAATATTTACCGGTACTAAGTGCTGTGAGACTATATATGTAAATACAATATGCTTTCTCTATATATCCAAACCCGTGTGGATTGTGTATTCTTTGGGAACCCACTGCCTCGACGACCCACTGCCTCTGTGAACTGGACCCGGGACCATACCTAGACAACGAATGCTGACATTATACAGTTGGGGGTGATGGGTTTTGGAGGGCTCAGCAGACAAGATATGGGAGCAATGGTGAGATGTGCACCTGGGAGATTTTATATGAAGTTCACAGCAGTGCCCCCTAGAGTGTCCCATTGCTCTCCTGGGATGTTTGTGTGGCCAGTCTACTAAGAATGCTGGCTCCTCCTGCATCCCAATGTCACACTGCTCAGAAAATCTGTTACACTGGTCAGGAAAAGTGAGCCCTTGGGCCACTACCGATAACCGGCAGCGGCTGGAGAACCACCCAAACAGGCAGCAAGGCGGACCACAGACAGACGGGCACAGGCCGGACTGGAGCAGCTGGACTGGAACAGAAGCAATAAGCAGTAAGCAGGAGAATAGTCCACGAATCAAGCAGAGTCTTACTGGCAGGCAGCAAAGCAGAATAAATCAGGAAACAAGCAGAGTCTTGGGCAGGCAGCAAACAGTAGAATGAACCAGGAAACAAGCAGGGTCTAGCTGAAACTGAAAGTAGCAAGGTTAGCACTGCAACAAACTCTCACAGATGAAAACTATTCTGAGGACCTCTGTTGCAAAGGCAAACTAGAAAGTTTCCAGGTGGTTAATAAAGGCAAATACCAGGGAGGTCACTAGTTCCAAAAATCCCAAGACAGTCTGGAAGACTGGAAGATCCGGACCGGACCAGAATGATTTCTGGAACATGGGAAACAACAAGCAGATAGTCCATCACAGCCACCAGGTGGCGAAATGAACGAGAGCATGAAACATGGGCACAACCGTGACACCCAATGGCTTGATTTTCTACGTTTTCACCTGGATGTTTTTTTTAATTAACGGACGAGAAAGATAAATGCACAGAACACAAAAACATCTTGCATGCGGTCATTTTCAAAAAAAAAGATAGACATTTTGCCGTTTCAGAATTGGTTATATTTCCTGTTCGGATTTGGGACATTTAGCACAACACGTCCAAAGTCCAACTTAGATGTATTATCAAAAATTCCCCTGTCTCTTAACCCTCTTTTTCTCTTTTCTCTTTGCAGGTACCCTTGAAGGACACTGTTCTTAGGTAAGTATGTATGCTGCTACTCTAGGCTTTTATATAGGTGTAGATGACGGCAAGTGGCTATGTGTGAAGTTTCTTCTCACTTATCTGCTGATCTTTCCTGCTTTTGTGAATTCTTCAGTTTTTCATCTGTCTTGGCTATTGATGAGATGTCTTTCTTAGATCTGGAAACAAATGAACCTGTCTGCCTAGAAGGGCAACCTTCGAAAGCTAATCAAGAAATGTATTAAGTTATGTCCAATAAAAAAAAGGTATCATCTTATTTTCTTTTCCATGTTTTATTTTGTTTGATTTCTATTGATAACCTTAAGAGTGGACTAACACGGCTACCACACTCCTCTACTTAAAATTAAAAGGAAAGGAAAAACCCTGTCTAGAAATGTCCCTTTTTTTCTGTTTGTTTGGGGTTTTTTTTTTTTTGCACTGCCCTAAGCTTTTGCCAGAAATAAAATGCCCCACCCCTTTACGGGGCCATCCTTAGAGATGGGCGCCTCCGTTCGATTATCCCCCATTTGCAGGTTCAATGTGGCTTACATTGTTCCGTCATGGCAATCGCCATTTCCGGAGTGAACGATACAAGTGTTATTACATTAGAGACCATGATTGGCATAATAGATTGGCGTAATAAAACTCTGCATTTCTCATTCCGGAAATGGCGATCGCCATGACGGAACAATGTAAGCCACATTGAGCCTGCAAATAAGTGGGAAAATGTGGGATACAAATGCAACAAATAAATAAAATTTTAGACCCCTGACTAGAAATATCTAACTGACATCAATATTCAGAATAGTGCGGCTGTTTATTGCTGCTGGCAAGCACTACCCAAGGGACCAGAAAAAGCCAAATAACTATGAGCTTCTTACGGTGTCAGCAGTTGCCGCACTCCTTTCAACTCAAGCACGCAGGATCAGCAAACCATCTCCTTTTCTTGACAGTGGTTGTTAATATCCATCCCGAAGAACAGTTTTATTTTCAATCAGGCTCTGGAAAATGGTCAATTAAAATCCAGCCAAAACCTTAAATTATTTTCCTTCCAGGCACTGACACATTGAAGTTAACATTACAGTATTAGAAGTATGTCTTCAATTAGTACTAGCACTTCTCTTCAGAGCAAATACAATATTATTTTTAATTCAATGCATGACGATAACCTCTCAAATTATTTCACACTGCTCCTAGAATAGCAACTTCAGAATCCTTCCCACTTTAAAAATGAGAAGTGATTCCTTTTCTTTCTCAGAGAGGATTCTCAAAAGCACTCACCCGCAGTTTCTGTTTCTATACTTTTCTATACTTTCTGAATTATTGAGTCTAAAAACAATTCAGTTGTGTTTTAAAGTCACCTGCTTCCAGGACTCCAACTCCTAGCATTCCAGTCCAGGTTATACCTACCTTTGCTTGAGGGTAGTGTTTCCTACACTAGGTCCTGGAAGCAGGCCCAGCCAGTCAGGTTTTCAGGATATCCACAATGAATATTCATGAGAGAGATTCACATGCAATGGAGGCAATGCATGCAAATATGAATATTCCTTGTGGATATCCTGAAAACCTGACTGGCTGAGCCTGAGGTGCCTCCAGGACCAAGTTTGAGAACCACCGCTCCGCTGTAAGGTTTCCTGCTTCCAATAGGCCAGTCCAGGGGCTACAATTACCTTTGCTTCAGTGCAGTGGGGGATTGCTCCTACCCTGACACTATGCCAGTGATATGCCTGGTAAATGCCAGGGGAATTGGTCTGCTTCTTCAGTGGTGGGTGGTGGGGGATGGGAAGGAGGTGATACATTGCCTAATGCTGATGGCAGCGGAATCAGGGTTGAGTTGGGTAATGCCGTTAGGGGTTATGGATTGTTATCAGGGATTTGGATTATGATTGGGAGGGCACAAGGGGGGGGGGGGCCACAAGCGTGGAGGGGGGCGTAAGCATGGGGGGGGGGGGGGCAGCAGCTGCAACCATAACCACATTTTAATTAACAAATTTGACCTGAGACATGATAGAGGTATATAAAATATTGAGTGGAGTGGAACAGGTGGATGTGAAGCGTCTGTTCACGCTTTCCAAAAATACTGGGACTAGGGGGCATGCGATGAAACTACAGTGTAGTAAATTTAAAACAAATTGGAGAAAATGTTTCTTCACCCAACGCATAATTAAACTTTGGACTTCGTTGCTGGAGAACGTGGTGAAGGCGGTTAGCTTGACAGAGTTTAAAAAGGGGTTAGACGGTTTCCTAAAGGACAAGTCCATAAACCACTACTAAATGGACTTGGGAAAAATCCACAATTTCAGGAGTAACATGTATAGAATGTTTGTACGTTTGGGAAGCTCGCCAGGTGCCCTTGGCCTGGATTGGCCACTGTCGTGGACAGGATGCTGGGCTCGATGGACCTTTGGTCTTTTCCCAGTGTGGCATTACTTATGTACTTATTTAAAATTTTATAAAAACAAAGTGAAACGAATTGAAAATGGAAAAAAAAAAACGCAAAACCTGCAAATGACACAGGAAACTAAACAAAACTCTTTTTTTCTCTCCACACTCCTAAACAATTATTTGCCTCGTTGTGCTTATACCCCTCCTTTTGTATATATTTGTACATTTTGAAGAGCCCAACAAATTGAACAGTCTCCCAGCCACATTTTCTTTCTTTGAATGTACTGTGCCTATCTAATACTATTTACATATAAACTTGCCAATAGGTCCCTCTAATAGACTGTGTGCATTGGGAAAGAAGGTTTTTGGGTGGTTTCATGGTTTTGTTTAGCTACAGACCTTAACTAAATTGTTTGAACACTAGCCTTGGTGGTATCCCTCAACCCCACTGATCTAAAATGTCCACTACATGTGTTACTGACCAACCTCTATGGAAAGGATTTGCAGAAAGGCAGCTAGAAGTTAAGGGGCCCTTTTACTAAGCCGCATAGGCACGCGTGGCCCTTGTGGTAATTTCATTTTTGACACACGTCCGCTATAAGGGCCAGAAAATAAATTTTATTTTCTGGCGCAAGGCACAAACCAGGCGGTAATCATCATTCTACGTGCGTAGACGATTACCACATGGCTAACGTGTGAGACCTTACCGTCAAGTCAATGGCTGGCGGTAAGGTCTCAGACTCAAAATGGATATGCACCAATTTTTATTTTGCCGCACGTCCGTTTTCGGCAAAAATTTAAAAAAAGGCCTTTCTACAGGCGCGCTGAAAAATGGATCTGTGCACGCTCAAAACATGCGCCTATGCTAGCCCAGACCATTTTTCGGCGCACCTTAGTAAAAGGACCCCTAAGGATGGTGGTTTCTTATTCTTTTTTATGGGTATTTGGCATGTGGAGGGAGTCAGAGAGGTAGAATTGGTGACCAAAGGGTATTGGAATTGGTATGGAGAATATGGAACTGTGGATAAAGGACCGTCAGGGGGGGAGAAGAGAGGCTGAAGGGGGAAGCATGGAGTACTGGTACGTCAGGGTTTGAGGACCACTAGGGACATGATATTGGAGAGGAATAAGAATGGAAAACATTTGAGAGAGAGGAGCAGGACAGGGAAAAAGAGGGATCCTGGAAGTTGAATATGGCCGCTACGAATATGCTTGCTTGCCACAGGTGTTAAAATGTCTAGTTATGGCCTTGAGGGGTCCTTTTACTAAGGCGCGCTCAAAAGTGGCCTGCGCTGACGTAGGCGCATGTTTCGGATGTGCGCTGGTCCATTTCCTGACCGCGCCTGGAAAAAAGGGATTTTTTTTTAATGTGCTGGAAAACGGACATGTGACAAAATGAAACCCAGCGAGCGTCCATTTTCGGCCTAAGACCGTAACGTCACCCGTTGACTTGGCAGTAAGGTCTCACGCACTAACCAGGCGGTAAGCGTCCAGTGCTCGCCAGGTAAGCGCCCTGCGGTAGAAAAGAGAAAATATTTTCTACCGCATGCTTGGGCGCACGCCAAAAATGGAATTTCCACCCGGGGCACGTGGTAGCCAGGTGGTAGTTGGATGTGTGTAGGCGCCTATGCGCCTTTATAAAAGGGCTCCTGACTTTGGGACTTTAATTCCTATGCCAAAATTCATCAAACTGAGAAATTCCCAGAATGCTCTTGACTTGATAGCTGAAAAATTAATTTCAGGCCACTTGGTTTGTATGTGTTTTCCAGGCCTGAGCGTACAAAACTTATAAAGGATTATCTTTGATCTCACATTGGCTAGCAGCTTTGGAGCACCCCCTGCTGTTTCGTCTCGGTACTGCTCTGGTATCAGTGCATAAAAGTGACTTCAGAAAGTTCTGGCAACGCCCTTAGGTAAAACTGGCAGGTCCTCAAGGTCTAGCAAGAAGAGTGAGAGCATTTAAAATCCATGAAACATAAAGCAAAGTTTTTTATGTGCCAGACACTTTTTTTTTATGATGTTGCTAATGGTGCTTCCCCAGCTGCTTTGATCTGCCTAAGAAGGCAATTTCTTCTTGCAGGAAGTTTCATTTTAAAGACCGCTGAAGCTTGCAAAACGTACATTCGAATAAAGCATTTTAGCATCTACCGGGATTACACTGTGAACTGATCAGCCCTTCCCTGTGTCATTTGCAAGATTGGGGAGGTGGTGTAAAGTACCTCAGACACCCCCTGCATTAGTTAACTTACTCGGGAGGCCTAAAACAATACACCGTTGCATATCAGGCGATCCTCAGCAGCCAGCTTGGGAAGTGCGTTACTTTGCAGCGAGGAATCTGTAAGAGAAAATCGTTCAGGGAATTAGCAAATAAAATCAAGGTGGGTTGCACTAGCACAAGCATCCGCACCAGCGTATCGACAATCCTATCGAGAAGAAAAATGTCACTGTAGGAGCATAATACCTGGCCATGCAAACCTTTCATAAGAAAGAGCAAAGGGAAAATGCAGCTTTGTTATAAAATAATCACTGTACCGTTGTTCAATGAATCATTATATCGCTGTTCAAACTGTGTCATTGTCCTCCATTCCCTTTGCCGCCAGCTTCTTCCTATCAGGATTAGACCATTAGGACTAATGAGATGTCATTTATTGTTCTTCAAAGACCAACCCTGTCTCTCTAAGTGAACTGACCAGCTGCTAGGTCCTCTCTTTGTTCATCAGCACCTTTATTTGACCCTTGCCTCTGTTCTGGACTCTGTCCCTTCCTATAATGCACATACTGTTTAGCTTTGGGTGGAAGTTGACTTCCTGGGCGTTCACTGTAATGGCTCTTATGTGAGGGATGTGCGGCTGTAAGAATGGAAGAGTAGCCTAGAGGTTAGAGCAGTGGGCAAAACACTGAGGAAACCAGATTTCAAATCCCATTGCTGCTCCCTATGACCTTGGAAAGTCATTTAACCCTCCGTTGCCTCAGATTAGGGTTATCATACGTCCAGTTTTACCCGGACATGTCCTTTTTTTGTCCGGATTTGAGGACAAACGGGCAGACTGGAGGGCGGGCGGGCCTAGTGGTGTCCTATCTTCCCCTCCCCTTACCATACTGTACTGCCCTGGTGGTCTAGTGACCTCTTCATGGCAGGAATGAGCCCCCTCTTTCCTGCCCAGAGCACCTGCAGACTGTTTCTGGCTGACTCCAGTCCCGGCGCCGATTCAAAATGGCCACCGAGAGAGTTGACGCAGCCTCGTGAGACTTCTGCAAAAGTCTTGCGAGGTCTCTCTCGGCGGCCATTTTGAATCGGCGCCGATAGGGGAGGGAGAAAGACAGTCTGCAGCCACTCCGGGCAGGAAAGAGGGGGCTCTTTCCTGTCCCAAAGAGGTCACTAGACCACCAGGGCAGTACAATAAAGTAAGGGGAGGGGAGGATAGGACACTCCTAGGGGGGTTGTGACGGGGCGGAGTGGGGTGAGAAAGGGGTGGGGCAGTATGTGACAGAGACAGGGTGGGAGTGTGGCGGGCTGGGCAGGAGTGTGGTGGGGCGGGGCATGTGTCCTCTTTTTGGAGGGAGCAAGTAGGGTAACCCTAGATTCTGCCTAGCAGGAAAGGGTTCAAAAAGAAACCCCACTAGGCTAGAGGAGAAGGAAATGGCCATTTTTTGAGGACATGGCCGGGCAACAGGGCGGGTTTTGCCAGCCTGCCATTTGTCCGGATTTGAGGGCGGGCGGATCTAATGTTGTCCTATCTTCCCCTCCTCTTACCATACTGTACTGCCCTGGTGGTCTAGTGACCTCTTCAGGGCAGGAAAGAGCCCCCTCTTTCCTGCCCGGAGCGCCGAGAGTTGACGCAGCCTCGTGAGACTTCTGCAAAAGTGCTGGGCAGACTTATACGGTCTGTGCCAGAGCTGGTGGTGGGAGGCGGGGATAGTGCTGGGCAGACTTATAGGGTCTGTTCCGGGGCTGGTGGTTGGGTGGCGGGGATAGTGCTAGGCAGACTTATAGGTCTGTGCTGGGGCTGGTGGTTGGGAGGCGGGACTAGTGCTGGGCAGACTTATAGGGTCTGTGCCAGAGCTGGTGGTGGGAGGCGGGGTTGGTGGTTGGGAGGCGGGGATAGGGCTGGCCAGACTTATACGGTCTGTGCACTGAAGAGGACAGTACAAATAAAAAAGTAGCACATATGAATTTATCTTCTTGGGCAGACTGGATGGACCGTGCAGGTCTTTTTCTGCCGTCATCTACTATGTTACTATGTATACTTTCTGAACCGTAGCCTACTCTACGATTATGTGTAAGCCACATTGAGCCTACAACTTGTGGGAAAATGTGGGGTAGAAATGTATTAAATAAATAAAAATACAAAAATAGGACTCACAAAATCAGATTGATGAACCAAGGCTTAATTAAGTAATTTATTGTTCAAAAATCAAAAATCATCCCTGCAAGAATGGGTGCGTGTCTCCGTGTCTTTAAACTGCGAGCCACACACACCAGGGGTGTAGCTATGTGGGGCCACGGGGACATGGGCCCCCACAGATTACGCCCTGGCCCTCTCTATATTTGAACCCCCCCCCCCGCCGCCGCATCATCAGGTGCCTTGTTTGATGGCGGGGGTCAGTAAGGCGTCAGAAACAGATGATCATACAACGAAGGCGCCGGAGTCAACCGGCGCTGAAGAAGACTCTTCGGGTGGCAGGGATTGGGGACCCCCGCCAGCAAACAAGGTACCCGATGCAGCGGCGTGGGCGGGGGGGTTGCGGCAGCGGCAGCGGGGGGGGGGGGTCCAAAGTAGCGGGGCGGGTCATCGACGGGGGGAAGCGGCTAAACAGTGCCCCCACCTCGGGCTCTGGCCCCCCTCCCTCCCCTCCATGTCCAGCGATTCGTCCCTTCCCTCCCATCCCATCCCCTCCATGTCCAGCGATTTTCCTCTTCCCTGCCCTCCCACCCGTGTCCCAAAATTCTCTTCTCTCCCATCCCATCCCATCCATTGATTCTGCTCTGCCCTGCCCTCGATGTGTCACGATTCTCTCTTCCTTTGTACCTCATCGTTTTCTGGCTGGCTTCCCTTCCGTTGGTAACATCCTGACGTCACCTCGCCACCAGCGTTCCCTTCCCTCTCACTGTTCCACCCTCTGACGTCATTACGTTTTGATGCGAGGGCAGGGCAGTGAGGGGGGAACGGAACACTGGAGGCTGTCTGATGTCATGAGATGTTACGAACCCAGGCAACCAGATAGCGATGGAACGTTGGAAGTGTAAATTATTATATAGGATAAGTACAATCAATTTACTTACTGCATGAAAAGGCTAGAACCAGAACTCTTTCTGATCCAAAGCTAAGAGTCTTTGAACTGGATGCCTATTATTGTTTTGTATTTTCGTTATCCTTCTCTTATTGTAATTTGCTTTATAAGTTTGACGGAAGCCACGCTGAACCAGAACTTGTTTGGGATAATGCAGGGCACAAATGCCATTAATAAATAAACCGATCTGTCCTCCGCTTTGAACTTAAAGGTTAAGCAGATTATAAATGCTGACATTAAATTGCATTAAATTGAGGGTAAAAGAGTGATGTTGAGCTAAAAAGGTCAAGAGTCTGCTTTCTAAGAGGAGGGACGTAACACAGTACTTCATACTCTGGGCCAAAATAGAGATTCTGCCTAGGGTTACCATACATCCGGGTTTACCCGGACATGTCCTGTTTTTGAGGACACGGCCAGGCAACTGGGCAGGTTTTACCAGCCTGCCCGTTTGTCCGGATTTGCGGACAAACGGGCAGGCTGGTGGGCCTAGGGGTGTCCTATCCTCCCCTCCACTTATCTTACTGTACTGCCCTGATGGTCTACTGACCTCTTCAGGGCAGGAAAGAGCCTCCTCTTTCCTGCCCGGAGCGGCTGCACTTGCTGACTCCAGTCCCGGAGCTGATTCAAAATGGCCGCCAAGAGTTGAAGCGGTGGCCTCATGAGACTTCTACAGAAGTCTTGTAAAGTCACTCCCGGCAGCCATTTTGAATCGGCGCCATTACGGGAGGCAGCAAGACAGTCCGCAGCCGCTCCGGGCAGGAAAGAGGGGGCTCTTTCCTGCCCCGAAGAGGTCACTAGACCACCAGGGCAGTACAGTAAAGTAAGGGGAGGGGAGGATAGGACACTCCTAGGGGGGTTGTGACGGGGCGGGTTGGGGTGAGAAAGGGGTGGGGCAGTATGTGACAGGGACAGGGTGGAGGGGGTGGTGGGCTGGGAAGGGGGGTGGTGGGGTAGGGCATGTGTCCTGTTTTGGGGGAGAGCAAGTAGGGTAACCCTAGATTCTGCCTAGCAGGAAAGGGTTGAAAGAAGAAACCCCACTAGGCTAGAGGACAAGGAAAAGGCCAAAGAGGAACAGTGCCTAAAACTAGGGCATAGTGCATGACACTGGAATCACTGAAGCAAGAATCTGCCAAGACTTCAGTGACTGGATGGAGAGGATCACGTATAGAGGCTAACCTATTAGAATGCAAAGACAGTCAGGAAGTGACAGCAGCATTGGACTCATGTTCACCACTACTACTACTACTACTTATGATTTCTATAGCGCTACTAGACGTACGCAGCGCTGTACAGTTGAACATTACGAGACAGTCCCTGCTCGACAGAGCTTACAATCTAATCAGGACAGACAAACAGGACAAATAAGGGATAAGGACAAAGAGTAGCAAGATTCCGGAATCCCAAAGAGTAGCAAGATTCCGGGAGGAATTCCAAAGAGTAGCAAGATTCTGTGCAGAATCCTAAAGAGTATCGAGGTTCTGGAATCCCAAAGACTACTACTACTACGTATCATTTCTATAGCGCTACTAGACATATGCAGCGCTGTGCACTGGAACATGAAGAGACAGTCCCTGCTCAACAGAGTTTACAATCTAATTAGGACAGACAAACAGGACAAACAAGAGATAAGGGAATATTAAAGTGAGGATGATAAAATAAGGGTTCTGAACAAGTGAATAAGGGTTAGGAGTTAAAAGCAGCATCAAAAAGGTGGGCTTTTAACTTAGATTTGAAGACGGCCAGAGATGGAGCTTGACGTACCTGCTCAGGAAGTCTATTCCAGGCATATGGTGCAGCAAGAGAAAAGGAACGGAGTCTGGAGTTAGCAGTGGAGGAGAAGGGTGCAGATAAGAGAGATTTACCCAGTGAACGGAGTGTTCAAACTACAAGTATGAAAAAGAAACGTAGAAAATGCCCAGGTAACTGTGGGAGCAGAACAGATCCAATAAATAATACTGGTTAAGCCCATAAGGTTACCCAGAATTCAGCTGAAATATCCAGCACTGTTCCTTATAATTCAGCCAGCATTCAATGTTGCCACCTTGCCATCCTAGCTGAATGTTGGCGATAACTCTCCATTCAATATCGTCCCAAGAGTGGGAAAACTCCACCTGGTGTTGTACTAGTGGGGCTGAAAGTACTTTATTCAAAATGCTAAAATGAAAGTCACTTATCAAAAAGCTCCAAGCAGACCCCTGTCGACACATGGCTCTTTATCTAACATCCAGGGAAGAAGACGCAGCTGATCGATCCGTCTCTTTCTAGTCTTTTGTTATAGAAGTGTAGCTGCCATGTGAGTACAGTTGGATACCCAGAAATAGAAGTCAATGAATCAAGGGTAGGCGATATCTTCATACTGGATTACATGAATACTAAGTTCATATATTTCTGACTACCTTCCGAGAGCTATGTTCCTTTCAAGATTAATTAAGCAACAAATAAACCTATCTTCCGTAAGATAAAAATCAGTCGTCTGAGTCATGCATTCCATCAATTTTTAATGATTCTTTGCTTACTGATTTGCAAGATACAGCGAGAGTGAGAGTTGAAAAGAGTTCGGTGAAGGCTGAGCTGTACGTGATCACACTTCAGATCTCAAGTTATAAAGGTATGCTTTTTTTTTATTTTACAGATATATTCCATCAATTTCTATCCTAAACAATCTTTGACTACAGTGTTGCATGCGCAGCGTAAGACAGCCTCGCTCGCTTAACCAAGAACGGGGCACTTGAAATAAAATAAAGGAACAAGTCATTTGCCTGAAGCAAAATGCTGCCGAGACTGGTTTCCAGACGCAAGAACAGAGTGTCATTGGGACTGTAAAATGCCTTTTCCCCACAAATGATATTTTGATTGTGAAAATTTGAAGTTCAGCTCTATTTGCTAGGTTCTCAGCACAGTATTTACATTCTATGAAGGTTCACACTCTGCAGTGCCTGTAGGTCTAATTTTCCAGTGGAGTCTGAAATGTACAAAGGTCAGTATTCGGAGACCGGCTGAGTGGTAGGCTAAGGGGGAGACTGTATACGTATCGCCTAAGAATTGGCTCTGAAATCAATGTCGACTGAACGTATTCTATAATCGGCGACTAGATTTAAATGCCAATTATATTATTACTAGTAAAAAAGGCCCGTTTCTGTATGAAAGGAAACGGGCGCTAGCAAGGTTTTCCTTCCCCCCCCCCCTTCGCTCTCTCCCTCGCTCTCTCCCTGTGTCCCCTCCAAGTCCCACGACCCCCTTTCCTCCCATCCGATTTCCATGGCTTCCTCCCTCCCTCTGTCACTGTCCTTCACTCTGTCCTCCCTTCGAGTTCCAGTCCCCCCTCCCTCCCCCATCCCCCAACGTGCACGTCACCCCCCCCCCTCCAAAATCGGCAACCCGCCTCTCCCCCTCTCTTACTGGGGTCCCGGCAGCAGCATTGAAGAGCGAGCAGGCTCAGCAAGTCTGCTGCCTTCCCTTCTGTTCGCTCTGAGCTGTGACTCTGGTCCCGCCCTCATTTTCTGTTTCCGCAAGGGCGGGACCAGAGTCAGAACGAAGAGAAGGGAAGGCAGCAGACTCGCTGAGCCTGCTCGCTCTTCAATGCTTCCAGGCCAGTGACGTCAGTGTTATCTACTGCATGAAGCAGACCTCCTCCGGCAGAAGCCACGGTCCAAGGCAGCTTCAGAACGTTGGAGGTGAGAAATATTATATAGGATTATTACATTACATTTGTACCCCGCGCTTTCCCACACATGGTAGGCTCAATGCGGCTTACACAGTAACAATGAACATATAATTTGTAGCCCCCTCTTTGGCCGTTCTCAAGTCCAAACTTAAAGCCCACCTCTTGACCACTGCTTTTGACTCTTAACCACTGCTCACTTGCCCTGTCCTTTCATCCTCACCTCTTTATTCCCTTACCCTTAATTGTTCTGTCTCTCTGCCTGTCTTATCTAGATTGTAAGTTCTTTGAGCAGGGACTGTCTTTTTTGTGTATGGTGTACAGTGCTGCGTATGCCTTGTAGCGCTATAGAGGTGATAAGTAGTAGTAATGTAGAAGCCTGCCCTTGCAAATCAGCAACGCGGCTGCGCAGGCTTCTGTTTCTGTGAGTCTGACGTCCTGCACGTACGTGCAGAACGTCAGACTCACAGAAACAGAAGACTGCGCGGCTGCATTGCTGATCTGCAAGAGCAGGCTTCTACATGGAATGTTGCTAGTGGAGGAGTAGCCTAGTGGTTAGTGCAGTGGAACATGGAATGTTGTTACTATTTGAGATTCTGGAATGTTGCTATTACTTGAGATTCTACATGGAATGTTGCTACTATTTGAGATTCTACATGGAATGTTGCTATTCCACTAGCAACATTCCATATTTAGATTGTGAGCTCTTTGAGCAGGGACTGTCTTTTTTGTGTATGGTGTACAGCGCTGCCTATGCCTTGTGGCGCTATAGAAATGATAAGTAGTAGTTACCACAGGATGCATGAGTGCTATTTTAAGCTGTGTTAGGCCCGCATTACCACCTAATAATGCAGTAAAGAGAACTGTAATTGAATGCCCCCAAGTCCCACTCCTCACTTGTGCACAGAAGTACGTCACCCCCCTCCCCCGGGGTTTTGTAACCCCAATGTATGTTCCTGCATGTTTTTTGTCCCTAGATCACCAAACGTCTCTTGTAGGGTGCTCCAACTAAAATGCATTGCACGCTTGTGCAAAACTGAAAATTGCTTTACAGTAGTCTGTTTCCATAGGTGTATAGCATTGATTGAACCCTGTTTGTGTATCTTAAATCACACGCTGTCTCTGCTTGGTGGACGCTAATCTGTCATTTACAAATTGGATGAGAGCTGTTGCAAAGGCCTCTTTTTTTCACGTTGCATTTGCTTTATCACCTGAAATACTTTCTACCCCCCAGACTGTTACTGAATGGTCTTACAATCTTTGGTTTTGCTTCATTTGGACTATAGTTATTCTGTATCTGCTTCATGTTTTGCAATGTATTCAAAATGCGACAGGAAGGCTGCTCACTAACACTGCTTCGTTTGATCGTATGACACCGTATTTAAAAGCACGCACTGGCTGCCTCTGCCTTAGCATATCCACTTTAAAATTGCTATTCAGATTTTAAAGCTTTATGGATGGATGGCCTTAGCTTAGGGATTGCCGTAGGTTTTTGATTTCCAGACATACCTTAAGATCTGCAAATAATAGACACAGACTCGAGACCAATCTCTGTCAGTCATGGGACCCAGATTATGTCACTCTGTGGATATCCAGGTTTAGCTGAAAAATCTACTTAATCTTAAAGCCCTAGAGAATTAATTTTCTGCATTTGTTACATTATGTTTTAGCCATTGTGTTAGAGAAACATATCCACATATTTACATCACGTACACATGTAAGTAACCGATTTCAGAAAGCTGCTATTTACATGTACATATCGGAGACTTCAAGGGTTCTTCCTCAACCTAAAGGGACTATAAGTCTCTTGCAGTCTCATACAAAATGTTTCGATCCAGATGGTGAGCCTTTCGTTCTTAGTAGAATACTACAGTAGACTGATCTCCGGCAAGACAGGGGACACGTGGCAGGAACCAGGCAAAGCCTAAATGTAGGGAGAAAGACTACAGTGCCTCACCAGCTACTACTACTACTACTTAACATTTCTAAGCGCTACCAGGGTTACGCAGCGCTGTACAATTTAACACAGAGGACAATCCCTGCTCAAAGGACCTTACAATCCAAAGGACAAAAAGTGCAGTCAATCAAATTGGGGCAGTCTAGATTTCCTGAATAGAAGTATAATGGTTAGGTGCCGAAGGCGACATTGAAGAGGTGGACTTTGAGCAAGGATTTGAAGATGGGCAGGGAGGGGGCTTGGCGTATAGGCTCAGGAAGTTTATTCCAAGCATAGGGAGAGGCAAGGCAGAAAGGGCGGAGCCTGGAGTTGGCGGTGGTGGAGAAGGGTACTGAGAGGAGGGATTTGTCCTGTGAGCGGAGGTTTCGGGTAGGAGCGTAAGGGGAGATAAGGGTAGAGAGGTAATGAGGGGCTGCAGATTGAGTGCATTTGTAGGTAAGGAGGAGAATCTTGAATTGTATGCGGTATCTGATCGGAAGCCAGTGAAGTGACTTGAGGAGAGGGGTGATATGAGCATATCGGTCTAGGCGGAAGATAAGACGTGTAGCAGAGTTCTGAACGGATTGAAGGGGGGATAGATGGCTAAGTGGGAGGCCAGTGAAGAGTAGGTTGCAGTAGTCAAGGCGAGAGGTAATGAACAAGATCAAGCTCAAGAACAAGGCTGGGTAGAAGCTAGTAGAAATGAGGCAGCACCTCAGTGACACAGGAACAGGAGAAGGTAGTGATGGCAGCTGGCCTTGCTGAGTTCAAAGGGAGTCTTGACAGATTCCTGAAGGAAAAGTCCATTGATCGTTATTAAATTTTGGGGGGTTTTGCCAGGTTCTTGGGGCCTGGATTGGCCGCTGTCGGAGACAGAGTGCTGGGCTTGATGGACCTTTGGTCTTTTCCCAGCGTGGCGGTGCTTATGTGCTTATGGCTTGCTAGAAGCTAGTAGGAATGAGGCAACACCTCAGCGACTCAGCAACAAGACTAGCTCAAACACAGAAGCTGGAAAACGTCTCAGGAACCCACACATACACAGTGGTGAAAGCGTCTCATGAACCCACTCACACACAAGCTGAAAGTGTCTCAGGAAGATACTCACACACAGAAGCTGGAAGCGTCTCAGGAACCCACTCATACTCAGACTGGAAGCTGGGAATGTCTCAGGAAGCAGGTCATGCTGGCTGGAATCTGGGAGCGTCTCAGGAACCTGTTCCAGAAGCACCAGAGAGAGAGAGAGCGCTTCTCCCAGCGTCTGGTACTAGTGAACGGCACTAGTCCTGGAGTCACAGTAGGCTCGTGACAATACCCCTTTCTCTAGGACCCCTCCTGCCCTAAATTGAATTTGGGTTTTAGGTTTGTGAGGAAGCACCACCCCAGAATAACAGCATGGACTTGCACAGCAGTAACCTATGGAACTTTATAAATCTAAGTGCTTTGAAAATACACCTCTGTATCAAACATTTTGCCCCCAGGTTAGTGGAATTTCTTCATTCCATGATCACCCTAAATCTCAGAGATTGTTCCTTCTTCCTGGAAATCTGCCTGTATTTCCCCAAGGATTAAAGATCCAAACCATAGATCCCTCTGGCCTTAAAATCCCTTCAAAGGTCAAAAATGTCAGGTTTAAACCTTGGATCCTTAATGGGCTCCTCTTGTACTTTCACAAATCCGGCGCCTCCGCACGTACTTGTCAGCAATTATACACGTAGGTTTGAATTTGCAGATCAATATCCAGTCGCTGCCATCAGTGTTTTTGTTTAAGCGCCAGCCGCAGCGGTTAAAGATAAAAAATCCAGATAGTCAGCGCCACTATCCTTTTAATGAGTGGAGATGAAGATCCAGACAGAGCAGGGGCTGCTGGCATTACACGGTTTTTGGGAATGTTTACTCCACTTATCTGGATATGTTAGGACAGCCTTTTGGCATTTGCACATCTATATATATAAAAGGCAACCCCAACGTTCTGAAGCCTCCACGGAAGTTGAGGCGCCCGAGATATCCGGTGTGCCCTGGAGTGTCTGCACCGCCCTCGCGTCAAAACGTCATGACGCGTCAAAACGTCATGACGTCGAGGGCGGAGCTATTGACACTCGAGGGCCGAAACGGCCCACAGCAAACAAGGCAAGTAGCTTCGAGGGACGGAGGGAGGGGGCCCCTTGCTAGCGCCCGTTTCATTCCGCTCAGAAACGGGCATTTTTTCCTAGTATATATATATATAAATACTAGTAAAAAAAGCCCATTTCTCATTGAAACGAAACGGGCGCTAGCAAGGTTTTTTTTTTTTTATAGCATTTATATCCTTCTCTTTCCCGCTCGATAGCAGGTTCAGTGCGGTTTACAAGGTATGGTACAAAGTATCAAAGAGATAATACAAAGTATGGTACAAAGTATCACAAGGATAACCCAGTTATAAAGAGTAGGACAACAGGAAGAGACGTGGGGGAGAGGATTGGAGTATGGGTAGTGCTAGTGGTGTGGATTAGATTCGAGAATTAAGCTGGGTTGTTTGGGAAGGCTTGTTTGAAGAGGTAAGTGTTCAGCAGCTTTCGGAAGGGTAGATGTTCATTGGTTGTTCGGATGTGTCGAGGTATTGCGTTCCAGAGTTTGCTGCCTATAACGGAGAAGTTGGATGCGTAGTAGGTTTTGTATTTGAGGCCTTTGCAATTGAGAAGATGAAGATTGAGATATGTTCGAGAAAATTTGGACCCGTTCATGGCTGGTAGGTCTATCAAGTCGGCCATGTAGCTTGGAGATTCGCCATGGAGGATCTTGTGGATCAATGTTTTTAAGGGAAGTTCCAGCGTCCCCCCTCCCTCCCAATTCCATGGTTCCCCCTCCCTCCCAGTTCCAGGGTCGTCGTCCCTCCCTCCCTTCCAGTTCTAGGTCCCCTCCCTCCGAATTTTAAAAGTCATCCTGACTTACCTCGTCGGGGGCTACGGCAGCTGGCAGCAACGGTAAAAAGTGTGCAGGCTCGGCACTTCAGTTTTCCCTTCTCTGTCTCTCAGCTGTGGTCCCACCCTCATTTCCTGTTTCTGCAAGGGTGGGACCAGAGCTGAGAGACAGAGAAGGGAAAACTGAAGTAAGTGCTGAGCCTGCATGCTTTTTACCACGCAAGGTAAGTCAGGATGACTTTTAAAATTCGGAGAGAGGGTGACTGGAATTGGAAGGGAGGGAGAGAGGGACGACCACCCTGGAACTGGGAGGGAGGGGGACCCTGGAATTGAGAGGGAGGGAGGGAGGGAGGGGGACGCTGGAACTGGGAGGGAGGGGGGGACGGACGACGACCTTGGAACTTGGAGGGAGGGAACGAATTTCCGGTGAGTGAATATTATATGCAGCCTTCCCTTCCCTCTGAGGGCGGGGCACTGAGACTGTGTGCGAGGCCTGTGATTGGTCCCTGCTCCTTCTGACGTCGCGTTTCTTTACCTGGCAACTATACAGAGTTCCCTCGAGGGCGGGGCAGTGATTGGCAGTGCGATTACGAACCCTAGGAACACTACACGGCTCCACTGCCACGCTGCCACGGAGTCAGCTTCAGAACGGAAGTGCGAATTATTATATTAGATGCTGTTACACATGTGACCATGCTTTTTAAAACATTTTTTTAAATAAAATGGTTGTTCCCAGTGTTTGTACTGGCAAATACAGTGTACCCCTTACAGATCCTTATATGTATTTTACAAAAGGCTCTGCAGTCAGTGAATCTTTTGTAAAACATCCGAGAAATGGTGAATGCCCCGACTTGGATAAATCTTCTCTATCTTAAGGGGGGTCGTTTCCTAAAAATTAGCTTGAGTTATCTGCAGCAGGGCCCATTTTGGGGTCCTTTTACTAAGGTGCGCCGAAAAGTAGCCTGAACTGGTATAGACGCATGTATTGGACGTGCGCAGGTCCATTTTTCAGCACACCTGCAAAATAGGCCCCTTTTTTGGCCAAAAATGGACTTGTAGCAAAATATAAATTGGACGACCAAAAAGGAGGAAAAAAAGGGCCCCACGGAACCATGAGATGCAAAAAAAGGAGTGAGGACAACCCAAGGAGGATAACAAAGATCAATATCCAGTCACGTCCATTTTGGGCCTGAGACCTAACCGCCGCCCATTCACTTAGTGGTAAGGTCTCACGTGTTAACCGGATGGTAATCATCGGCGCATGTACAATGCCGATTACCGCCTGGTTAATGCCCAGGCCACGTGGTAGCTGGGCAGTAGTTTTGAATTGGCGTGTGTTGGGCACACGTAGGCACCTATGCAGCTTATTCCTATGGGCCCTGCTGCAGGTAACTCGGGTTAATCTTTAGTAAAAGACCCCCCCAAATGACCCATGCAAAATCAGAGCTTTAATCCTTAACTTTATCTTGAAATTCCTCCTCACAAACTGCTCTGAATCCCAAATCTTAGCATTTCTATTTCTTTTTTTTACTTCGGCTAAGTATTTTCCATCATCTGTGACTCAACTGCCTAAACATAGAAGGAATACCAAAACTCTTAAGCCTCCCTGAACAGAGCAGACTACTTAATTGAATGTCCGAACCCCAATGCAATCAAACTATAGTGCCATCTGCTTTGCAAATAGTTCTTTAACGAGATGATGGCTACTACTACTCCTACTTATCATTTCTATAGCGCTACTAGACGTATGCAGCGCTGTACACTTGAACATGAAGAGACAGTCCATGCTCAACAGAGCTTACAATCTAATTAGGACAGATAAACAGGACAAATAAGGGATAAGGATAAAGAGTAGCAACATTCTAGAATCCCAAACACTACTACTACTACTTAGCATTTCTATAGCGCTACTAGACGTACGCAGCGCTGTACAATTGAACATGAAGAGACAGTCCCTGCTCAACAGAGCTTACAATCTAATTAGGACAGATAAACAGGACAAATAAGGGATAAGGATAAAGAGTAGCAACATTCCGGAATCCCAAACACTACTACTACTTAGCATTTCTATAGCGCTACTAGACGTACGCAGCGCTGTACAATTGAACATGAAGAGACAGTCCCTGCTCGACAGAGCTTACAATCTAATCAGGCAAGACAAACAGGACAAATAAGGGATAAGGATAAAGAGTGGCAAGATTCCGGAATCCCAAAGAGTAGCAAGAATTCGGGCGGAATCCCAAAGAGTAGCAAGATTCCGGAATCCCAAAGACTACTACTTATTGTTTCTATAGCGCTACTAGACATACACAGCACTGTACACTTTAACATGAAGAGACAGACCCTGCTCAATAGAGCTTACAATCTAATTAGGACAGACAAACAGGACAAATAATGGATAAGGACAAAGAGTAGCAAGATTCCGTTCAGAATAGCAAAGAATAGCAACATTCCGTTCAGAATCCCAAAGAGTATCAAGGTTCCGGAATGCCAAAGACTACTACTTATCATTTCTATAGTGCTACTAGACGTACGCAGCGCTGTACACTTGAACATAAAGAGACAGTCCCTGCTTGACAGAGCTTACAATCTAATCAGGGCAGAAAAACAGGACAAATAAGGGATAAGGATAAAGAGTAGCAACATTCCGGAATCCCAAACACTACTACTACTACTTAGCATTTCTATAGCGCTAATAGATGTATGCAGCACTGTATACTTTAACATGAAGAGATAGTCCCACAGAGCTTACAATCTAATCAGGACAGACAAACAGGACAAATAAGAGATAAGGGAATTACTAAGGTGAGGATGATAAAATAAGGGTACTGAACAAAGTGAATAAGGGTTAGGAGTTAAAAGCAGCATCAAAAAGGTGGGCTTTTAGCTTAGATTTGAAGACGGCCAGAGATGGAGCTTGACATACCTGCTCAGGAAGTCTATTCCAGGCATATGGTGCAGCAAGATAAAAGGAACGGAATCTGGTATTAACAGTGGAGGAGTGGCCTAGTGGTTAAAGTGGTGGACTTTGGTCCTGGGGAACTGAGGAATTGAGTTCAATTCCCACTTCAGGCACAGGCAGCTCCTTCTGACTCTGGGCAAGTCACTTAACCCTCCATTGCCCCATGTAAGTCACATTGAGCCTGCCATGAGTGGTAAAGCGTGGGGTACAAATGTAACAAAAAAAAGGTGCAGATAAGAGAGATTTACCCAGTGAACAGGAGTTCCCATGGAGGAATGGAGGGAGAGATGAGAGTGGAGAGGTACTGAGGAGCTGCAGAGTGAATGCACTTATAAATCAATGGCCTAAGAGTTTGCTTCTCTAAGCAGCAGCAAAATTGCAGTCCACGGTTTGAGTTTACTCCCTCTTCCTGGCACAAGCTTTAGCTGCAAGTATATTTCTCTCATGCAGCGGAAAGACATGCACTGTCAGAAGAGAAAATCACTAGTCTGATTTGTTGGTCCTGCTTTCCCCAGCGTATATATTCCTTCCAAGCAGATCTGTACCACTGAGAAAGGCTTCAATAAAGTCTTGTTTTGTTGTCACACAGATACAGGGATGCTACTTTTACAGTTTGACAGCTGTCAGTGAGACTGCTGGATACGTGAAGGCATCACCTTCTGATGGAATGCTTTGAGTTTCTTTGGCAAAAAATCTCTAAAGGAAATCGGTGAAAAACTATTTCAAGCGTTTTCTTGAACGTTCAAACGTTTTGTGTTGTGATTTGTTTTCCACTGCAGAATTCATTACCTTTACATATGCTAATTTATTACAAGTAAGCATGTATTATACAGGGGGCCTACATAGTAAAGTGTGATAATTTTTACTGTGCACATTAAATGGATCTAGCACACATATTAAAAAAGATGCCCATGGCTAAAAAATATATACAGTGATACCTCAGTTTTCGTTGATAATCCGTCCGAAAACAATCAACGAAAACCGAAACAGAAGAAAACCGAGGCAATTATTTCCAAATGAATCAATGTAAATCCAATTAATTCGTTCTAGACACTCCAAACTACATACCAAAAACACATTTTATAGAGAATAAATATAGTCCCATGATGGAGCTAAAGGGAAAGGGTTAACTTATTAGAAAGGGAAACACTTAACAGGGAAAATGAGATTTGAGCACATGTGATTTTATCTTGCGTGTGTTGCGTTAGACGCACGGGGTGATGCTCGCACAACGGGAAACAACGCCACAATGACAGGGGAACGCATGGGTCGCCCTTTGTTTTCGCAAAATTAGCAGCGAGGTCACGTGGGCACACCAACGAAAACCGAGGCAACCGATGAAATCCAAGACAAATTTTTCACTGAAAAAATCAACGAAAACCGAAACCGACGATAACTGAAGACAACGAAAACCAAGGTTTCACTGTGTGTGTGTATATATATATATATATATATATATATATATATATATGTATCTGGAACTAACACAATTGAAGTAAATGTTTCAAAGGCTGCATAGTAAAATATGCAAATGGACTGACTCATGGGAGACAATAAAATGTCTAGCCATTGCCTTCTGGATGCAATTGTTAAGAACAGAAGGAGTTATATAGGTCACAATGAACACAAATAAAATACAACAAAGGAATAATATAAGTTGATGTCTGTTTATTGGACTAATTACCAGTAATATATTTGTTCATCAGATTTTAGAGCTAATCCCTTCCCCCCCTCCCTCATCACAACTTCCTCAGGTCAGAACAAATTGAGCAAAATATACAATTACCAGATGATATCAGTAACTCGGAAAAAGGGTGAAGGGCAAAAGGGGAGGGGTGATAGGTGATTAGAAGGAATTTATGGATTGTACTGAGTTAGAAAGCCCCAGTTTCAGCTCAGGGGCCCTTTTACAAAGGCGCACTGAAAAATGGCCTGCGGTAGTGTAGACGCATGTTTTGGGCGGGGCACAGAATCATTTTTCAGCGCACCTGTAAAAAATGCCTTTTTAAAACTTTTTTGCTAAAAATGGACGTGCGGCAAAATGAAGATTGCCGTGCGTCCATTTTGGGTCTGAGACCTTACCACCAGCCATTGACCTAGCGGTAAGGTCTCACACATTAACTGGGCGGTAATGGTCTACGCACGTAAAATGCCGAATACCGCCCGCACGCTGGAAAATAAAAATATTTTCCGGAGCACGTAGTGGACACATGTCAAAAATAAAATTACCACAAAGGCCATGCAGTAGCTGGGCGGTAACTCAAAACTGATTCACGTTGGGCACACTTAGGCGCCTAGGCGGCTTAGTAAAAGGGCCCCTCAGTCTTTTCTTGACAGCATCTTATGCCTGGAATAGACTTCCTGAGCCGGTAAGTCAAGCTCCATCTCTGGCCGTCTTCAAATCTAAGCTAAAAGCCCACCTTTTTGATGCTGCTTTTAACTCCTAACCCTTATTCACTTGTTCAGAACCCTTATTTTATCATCCTCACTTTAATATTCCCTTATCTCTTATTTGTCCTGTTTGTCTGGCCTAATTATATTGTAAGCTGTGTCGAGCAGGGACTGTCTCTTCATGTTCAAGTGTACAGCATTGCTAGTAGCGCTATAGAAATGATAAGTAGTAGTAGTTCCAAAGAAGCTGATTACTTTCACTTCCAAAGTTATACGTTCCTGGTTTGTTTTTAAAATTTTCATGAGTGTGGCAGGGGAAATCTCTATTAGAACCAGACCACCCTATCAATGGTTCTATGATCAGGGTGCTTAAAGGAAAATATAAAAGCAACTGTTAGTGTCTGAAAGCTATTCATTTATAAACCAAGGAGTATTCATTATGTATGCTTAGTGTTTGTATAAACATTTTATTTTACAAGCTATTGCTGCTTTAAAAAAATCTAATAAATATTCAAGTTTTAAAAAAAAAATCCATGCTCATAGTTTTGTTTTTCATTCATACCTGGAGGGGCATAATCGACCAGAAACGCCCATCTCCATGGGCGTTAATCTCCGAGAACGGGTCCGTGAAGGGGCGGAGTGAACCGTATTTTTTTTAAAAAAAAGACGCCCATGTTTTATTCGCCAAGGTGTGAGCTGGGCGTTTTTGCTTTTCACCGATAATGGAAAATGAAATCGCCCAGCTCAAAAACGAATAAATGCAAGGCATTTGTTCGTGGAAGGGGCCAGGATTCATAGTGCACTGGTCCCCCTCACATGCCAGGACACCAACCGGGCACCCTAGGGGGCACTTTTACAAAAACAAAAAAAAAGGTAAAAGAGCATAGCACCCTTCCCTTGGGTGTTGAGCCCCCCAAATCCCCCTCAAAACCCACTGCCCACAAGTCTACACCATTACTATAGCCCTAAGAGGTGAAGGGGGGCACCTACATGTGGGTACAGTGGGTTTGGGGGGGTTGGACGACTAGTAGCATTAAGCAGCACAATTGTAACAGGTAGGGGGGGGATGGGCCTGGGTCCACTTGCCTGACGTCCACTGCACCCCCTAACAACTGCTCCAGGGACCTGCATACTGCTGCTTGGGAGGAGGGTATGACATTTGAGGGTGAAAGTAAAAAGTTGTGAAACATCATTTTTTTGTGGTGGGAGGGGGTTAGTGACCACTGGGGGAGTCAGGGGAGGTCATCCCCGACTCCCTCTGGGGGTCATCTGGTCATTTAGGGCACTTTTTGGGGCCTTATTCGTCAAAAAACAGGGTCCAGGAAAAGTGCCCTAAATTCTAGCTACAAACGCATCCATTATCGGCGAAGGGCGCCCATCTCTGTTCGCCCGATAACCACGCCCCAGTTCCGCCTTCACCACGCCTCCGACACTCCCCCGTCAACTTTGTCCGCATCCGCGACGGAGTGCAGTTGAAAGCGTCCAAAGTTCGGCTTTCGATTATGCCGCTTTATTTGTTTTTGTGAGAAGAACGCCCATCTCCCGATTTAGGTCGGAACTTGGGCGTTATTCTCGTTCGATTATAAGCTGGCTAGTAACATAGTAGATGAAGCCAGAAAAAGACCTGCACGGTCCATCCAGTCTGCCCAACAAGATAAACTCATATGTGCTACTTTTTGTGTATACTTTTCCTTGATTTGTATCTGTCCTTTTCAGGGCACAGACCGTATAAGTCTGCCCAGCACTATCCCTGCCTCCCAACCACCGGCTCTGGCACAGACTGTATAAGTCTGCCCAGCACTATCCCCGCCTCCCAACCACCAGCCCCGCCTCCCACCACCGGCTATGCCACCCAATCTCGGCTAAGCTTCTGAGGATCCATTCCCTCAGAACAGGATTCCTTTATATTTATCCCATGCATGTTTGAATTCCGTTACCATTTTCCTCTCCACCACCTCCCGTGGGAGAGCATTCCAAGCATCCACCACTCTCTCCATGAAAAAATACTTCCTGACATTTTTCTTGAGTCTGCCCCCCTTCATACTGACCTGGTAGACTTCATTAGGAGGTTCACTAGTAATGCTAGGTATTTATTGTTCTAATGTAATTAGCTTCATAATTAAATAGTAGTGGGGAACAGATGTAAAAATGTAGACTAAATAAACAATGAACAACAATAAAAAAAGATAGCTCAGTTAATATGATTTGAAATAATATAGTAAAACCACTTGAATATAAATGTCTTTAAAAAGCCCAAATGTTTATGTAAACAGCAAATATTACAAAATTAAAACATCAATAAGCAAAGCATTAGAAAACAACCCTACTTGGCCATGTTTCGGTTCCTGGTGTCTGTATCAGGAGTATTACTGACAAATGATGCGAGCATGTCCCTATGTCAAGCTACTCAAAGATGAAAAACACTGTGTCTGTCTTGACCTACAAGGAGAACAAAAATGATAGTTCTTTGAAAGGGAAATGGGACTTGATATACCACCTTTCTGTGGTATTTTGCAACTACATTCAAAGCGGTTTACATATATTCAGGTACTTATTTTGTACCTGGGGCAATGGAGGGTTAAGTGACTTGCCCAGAGTCACAAGGAGCTGCAGTAGGAATCGAACCCAGTTCACCAGGATCAAAGTCCACTGCACTAACCACTAGGCTACTCCTCCACTCATTCCACCAATAAGAGCCAACGTCATCAGTGATGTCACAATGGCTTGATTGCCTGACACTTGGCTCACTTCTGATATTGTGATGTCATAAGGGAATGGGGGGAAGGGAAATGGGACTTGATATACTGCCTTTCTGTGGTATTTTGCAACTACATTCAAAGCGGTTTACATATATACAGGTACTTATTTTGTACCTGGGGCAATGGAGGGTTAAGTGACTTGCCCACACAAGGAGCTACAGTGGGAATCAAACCCAGTTCACCAGGATCAAAGTCCACTGCACTAACTACGCCTTAAACATATGCAAACCCACATTTTTGGAAAATTATTAGACAGTACTTAACGGTCATAGGAGGCTAGCTAGTAATGGTAGCTAATTACCCATAAGGTGATTAATGAAATTAGAACAATACATCAGTGAAGCAGTAGTAGTGACTTTTAAAACAAGAACTACAATAATTACATTTAGGTTGGGCTGTGAGGATAAGATTTGTACTAGTGGCTGGGCCTGTCTGGCAGACTGCAAGTTCTGTAATAACTAGTCCAAGAGGTGCTTAGACGGTTGGGACTGTCTGGCAGCCTTCACAGGGTATCTAGGAGGCTGGATGTTTGGGCAATGGCTGCATTAGTTTTGATGGCTATTTAGATTGCTACAGAGCTTTGGAGCTAGGTATGACTTTATTTCTGTACATTCAAGTAAACTAGCTTGGCAGCCAAACTGCTTTATCCATGGATAAGCAAGGCTTCATGGAGAAGTGCCAGATTGGGTTTAACAAGGGAACATGGTTTGCTAATCTTTTAGAATTATTTGAAGGTGTAAATAAGCTTATGGATGAACATAAGCCCATTGATATAGCGAATCTGCATATTCAGAGTACATTCGATAAAGTCTCTCATGAAAACCTCCTCATGAAGTTAAAAGTCCTAGAGTAGGAGGCTACAGGGCAGGAAACAAAGGGCAGTTCTATAAGAATGGCGTCAATATTTAGGCCCCACAAATGCATGTAAATCACCGGAATACTGACATAGACGTGTCTATGTGTAAATGTCATCATTTTAGCTATATGCTGACATATCATAGTAACTAATTGCGATGGAGGTGGGCACCAAGGAGAAGTCAGTCCACTCAAGAAGGTTTTGATTCTCCCCAGTGCAGCCACCACCATCTTGGTACACCCAAAACAATCTAATTGATAGGGCAGCAAGCTCCGCCTACTGGCTTCAGCCCACATATAACAGACCAGATAGGCTCATGCTATCTCCTGTTCTTTCTCCAACCTCCTTGGTGGGCACACACGTGGATGGAGTCTGGGTGGAGTGTAGGCAGGGCACACGGTCACATATGTAGAATACTAGAAGTGCTATTTTTAGCAATCGAGGCATGAGCATATACCCCAGCTCTATGGCTAGTGTAAATGGCCATTGCTACAATATAGGCATGTATTTGACCTGTTTCATTAGTATTCTATAGAGGAAAGCAGACTCCTCCTTTTCTTTATATAATACGCTTCAATTAGGCACCTTCTTACATAGTAACATAGTAGATGACGGCAGAAAAAGACCTGCATGATCCATCCAGTCTGCCCAACAAGATAAACTCATATGTGCTACTTTTGTGTATACCTTACCTTGATTTGTACCTGTCCTTTTCAGGGCACAGACCGTATAAGTCTGCACCTTCTTGGCTCCTAAAAGTAGCCACACCCTTCATAGAATTGCTCCCTAAATTGTTCGTTTTCTCAATGGAGAAAGGTGAAAGGTAGAGTGTCCTGGGGATCTTTACCTCATCCTGCTCTGGGGTCAAATGTCACAAAGTGTATTGGGGTAAACCAGCCAGGATAGAGTTGCAATAGTCTGAGCGATTGAAGACCAAAGCATGCATCAGTGTCTTAAGAGCTGCACTGTCCAGGAATGATTTAATCTGATCTACCAAAGTACATAGAAAACATTTGGGGCAAGATATGAAATATAAGACCGAAAAATTAAGAAATGTCAAAAATGACTCCTAATGATCTAACTATATCACAGAATTGAATTGGAGTAGGATGGTGTTGGGATGATCATGATTGCTGAGCTTGTAGTCATTCTCAAAATCTTGGAAGATAGGGTGCAAAGGTTCTAAAAGATAACTGAGAGGGGCATAAGGCTGAAGGTTCACCTACTGCAGAGACAGGCAACTCCAGAAGCAGAAGGCCTGTGAAGGAATTCGTGGGATCATTAGATAACCAAGGAGCAAAAGGGGCACTCAGGGAGGGCAAGGCCATAATGGAGAAACTGAATGAATTCTTTGCTTTGGTCTGTACGGAAGACGATGTACGAGATCTGCCTGTACACCCATTTCCCTGCCCATAGCCACACCCCTTTTTGCCAGCACGCATGAAAATTTAGGAGCTGTGCATTACAGAATACACTTAGCATGTGTAAATTGTAATTATTTATTTTATTTATTTCTTTATTTGTTACATTTGTATCCCACATTTCCCCACCTACAGTGGGGGAAATAAGTATTTGATCCCTTGCTGATTTTGTAAGTGTGCCCACTGACAAAGACATGAGCAGCCCATAATTGAAGGGTAGGTTATTGGTAACAGTGAGAGATAGCACATCACAAATTAAATCCGGAAAATCACATTGTGGAAAGTATATGAATTTATTTGCATTCTGCAGAGGGAAATAAGTATTTGATCCCCCACCAACCAGTAAGAGATCTGGCCCCTACAGACCAGGTAGATGCTCCAAATCAACTCGTTACCTGCATGACAGACAGCTGTCGGCAATGGTCACCTGTATGAAAGACACCTGTCCACAGACTCAGTGAATCAGTCAGACTCTAACCTCTACAAAATGGCCAAGAGCAAGGAGCTGTCTAAGGATGTCAGGGACAAGATCATACACCTGCACAAGGCTGGAATGGGCTACAAAACCATCAGTAAGACGCTGGGCGAGAAGGAGACAACTGTTGGTGCCATAGTAAGAAAATGGAAGAAGTACAAAATGACTGTCAATCGACAAAGATCTGGGGCTCCACGCAAAATCTCACCTCGTGGGGTATCCTTGATCATGAGGAAGGTTAGAAATCAGCCTACAACTACAAGGGGGGAACTTGTCAATGATCTCAAGGCAGCTGGGACCACTGTCACCACGAAAACCATTGGTAACACATTACGACATAACGGATTGCAATCCTGCAGTGCCCGCAAGGTCCCCCTGCTCCGGAAGGCACATGTGACGGCCCGTCTGAAGTTTGCCAGTGAACACCTGGATGATGCCGAGAGTGATTGGGAGAAGGTGCTGTGGTCAGATGAGACAAAAATTGAGCTCTTTGGCATGAACTCAACTCGCCGTGTTTGGAGGAAGAGAAATGCTGCCTATGACCCAAAGAACACCGTCCCCACTGTCAAGCATGGAGGTGGAAATGTTATGTTTTGGGGGTGTTTCTCTGCTAAGGGCACAGGACTACTTCACCGCATCAATGGGAGAATGGATGGGGCCATGTACCGTACAATTCTGAGTGACAACCTCCTTCCCTCCGCCAGGGCCTTAAAAATGGGTCGTGGCTGGGTCTTCCAGCACGACAATGACCCAAAACATACAGCCAAGGCAACAAAGGAGTGGCTCAGGAAGAAGCACATTAGGGTCATGGAGTGGCCTAGCCAGTCACCAGACCTTAATCCCATTGAAAACTTATGGAGGGAGCTGAAGCTGCGAGTTGCCAAGCGACAGCCCAGAACTCTTAATGATTTAGAGATGATCTGCAAAGAGGAGTGGACCAAAATTCCTCCTGACATGTGTGCAAACCTCATCATCAACTACAGAAGACGTCTGACCGCTGTGCTTGCCAACAAGGGTTTTGCCACCAAGTATTAGGTCTTGTTTGCCAGAGGGATCAAATACTTATTTCCCTCTGCAGAATGCAAATAAATTCATATACTTTCCACAATGTGATTTTCCGGATTTAATTTGTGATGTGCTATCTCTCACTGTTACCAATAACCTACCCTTCAATTATGGGCTGCTCATGTCTTTGTCAGTGGGCACACTTACAAAATCAGCAAGGGATCAAATACTTATTTCCCCCACTGTATTTGCAGGCTCAATGTGGCTTACATAGTACCGTAAAGGCGTTCGCCAATTCCGGTATGAAGAAATATAGTAATGTTGTGGTAGAATAAGGTTCGTGTGTACAGACACATTAGGGAATCGTAGAGAGGAAGAGTTATTATATGTCCATTACGAGCTTTGGTTTCGTTGTGTTGCAGGGTACAGGCATTTAAGTTGGGTCGGAAGTAACATAGTAACATAGTAGATGACGGCAGAAAAAGACCTGCGCGGTCCATCCAGTCTGCCCAACAAGATAAACTCACATGTGCTACTTTTTGTGTATACCTTACCTTGATTTATACCTGTCCTTTTCCGGGCACAGACCGTATAAGTCTGCCCAGCACTATCCCCGCCTCCCAACCACCAGCCCCGCCTCCCACCACCGGTTCTGGCACAGACCGTATAAGTCTGCCCAGCACTATCCCCACCTCCTAACCACCAGCCCCGCCTCCCATCACCGGTTCTGATTTCCTGATGTTTAGGTGATCATAAGTTGTTTTCACGGCTTTTGGTAATGTGTTCCATAGTTGTGTGCTTATGTAGGAAAAGCTGAATGCATAGGCTGATTTGTATTTGAGTCCTTTGCAGCTTGGGTAGTGGAGATTTAGGTATGTTTGTGTTGATCCTGTTGTGTTTCTGGTTGGTAGGTCTATGAGGTCTGTCATGTATCCCGGGGCTTCGCTGTAGATTTTGAAACCAGGGTGCAGATTTTGAAAGCAATATGTTCTTTGATTGGGAGCCAGTGCAGGTTTTCTCTGAGGGGTTTGGCGCTTTCGAATCGCATTTTCCCAAATATATGCCTGGCTGCCATGTTTTGAGCAGTCTGAAGTTTCTTTATAATTTGTTCTTTGCATCCCGCATAAATTCCATTGCAGTAGTCTACATGGCTTAGTACCATTGATTGTATCAAGTTGCGAAATGTTTCCCTCGGGAAGAATGGTTTCACGTGTTTGAGTTTCCACATTGAGTGGAACATTTTCTTTGTTGTAGATTTCACTTGGTTCTCTAGTGTGAGGTTAAGGTCGATTGTAACACTGAGAATTTTCAGGCTGTCTGCTGTTAAGTGCTGTGAACAACGCTTGTTAAGCCAATTAAGTTGCACACGTTGTTATATAATACGCTTGGATTTCTGCACGGAACGCTAGCTGCACTATATAGAATCCGGAGGATTATGGGAATACAAGAAAAAGCCATCAAAGCTAAACTAACAATTCTATAAACATTACTCTTATCTAGATCAGGTCCATCTAGAACCTCTTTGAAATCCATCCACAGGAAGGACTTATTGTGCTTTGTTGGTGCGACCCACTCGGCACTTGCCCCTCCAGCGTATTGCACCCCTGGCACAGATCTCCTCTGTTGACCACCTTGCACCTGCTGATGTCACAGGGGTGGGATTTCAGACCATCCTGGAGCAAAAGCCCGGATGGTGATACAGGGAAGTTGTGCACATCAGTAAGATGTTCTGGGTGGTTCAGGCAAGGTCAGAATGCTCACAGTCCCACTCTTCGTCAACACAGGTCTCCTCTGTTTACCATCACAGGGGGCAGGGCTGCATATCTCCTGGAGATGGAGCCTAGATGGTAATACCAGGAAGATCATGCACAACAATGAGATGTGCTGGGTTGATCAGGCCAAAATGCTCACAGTCCCATTCTTCTCTGTTGCAGGCTTCCTCCATTTATCACCACATGTCCACTAATATCACAAAGGACGCCAGGGTGGGACTTCATATCACCCCAGAGCAGCAGTTTGGATGGTGATATTCTTAAGTTGAGGTACTCTTGAGTTAAGTGTAGTCCTTCTGGGAGTAATTCCAGAGTGTGGGAGCCAGGGGCGGACTGAGGGTGGTCTGGGCCCCTGAGCACTGAGGGTGACCTGGGCCTCCCGCCTGGCTGCTGCCTGACACCCCCCTGCCACCCCTGTCGCCACAGCCGACGCCTCCAATGCCCCGGTCCTACCTGACAGATCCTGGTGGTCTGATGACCTCTGCGGTGGGGTCACATTCTTTCCTGCCCACTGCTCTGCCACTAGTCCCCTGCTTGCTGGCACCACCGTGTTTTCAAAATGGCGACCAAGACTTCCCACGGTAGTCTCGCAGGTCACCCCTGATTCCCTCCAGTGGTCATCTGGTCATTTAGGGCACTCTTTTGTGCCTTATTCATGATAAAAACAGGTCTAGTTCAAAACGTCTTAGTTTTAGTCCTGGACGGTTTTGTTTTGTTCCATTATGGCTGTAAAACATCCAAGTCTTAGGAACGCCCACATCCCACCCTTAACACGCCCCCGACATGCCCCCTTGTATTTTGAACACACTTCTGACGGATTTCATAGAAAAACGTCTAAAAATAGGTTGTGAAAATATTGCATTCAAATGCTGCTTTATGCCACTATAGTGCCCCGACGGCTGCGGCTGCGGGGGATGACCGTTGGTCCGCCATCTTGTTCCCTGCTCTGATGACTTCGTCGCCGTAGATGCCTGTCTCCAGCTTCATTTGTAACACCTGGGCCCTGCAGCAGTCCGGAATGGGGATCCTTTTGCTGGACTTTCGTCGGTCATCTCTGTCTCCCTTTCTCTTTTCCCTTCCTTCCCTGTTTTCCCACTCTAATTTACTAAAATGTAACTGCAATGTATTTGTTTTTATTTATTTTTAATAAGTTCATTGTAAGCCGCTTTGGGGCCGCAATACTGTGTTAAAAGGCGGGGTATAAATGTACTGAAATAAATAAATAAATAATAAATAAATATTTAGAAGTTTTTCTCTTTCGAAAATGAGCTCCATAGCGTATTATAAATTTGAAATTGTTATGTTATGTTTTTAGACCGTACACCACCTTGTCCTGTTTGTTCTGTAAAGGCAGTATAGTAAATGTTTACACCCTATGCTTTCTATTAAAGCTAGTAAAAAAGGCACGTTTCTGACACAAATGAAATGGGCGCTAGCAAGGTTTTCCTCGGAGTGTGTGTGTTTGAGAGAGTGTGTGTGAGAGTGACTGTGTGTGAGAGAGAGAGAGTGAATGTGCAAGTGTGTGTGTGTGACAGAGAGAGAGTGAGACTGGGTGCGAGTGTGTGTGTGAACATGAGAATGTGTGCCAGGGCCCCCCCCCCTCCCATTTCCAGGGTCCCCCCTCCCTCTGTCCCTCCGTCCCTCCCTCCCAGTTCCAGTGTCCCATGGAACTGAGAGGGAGGGGGGACGGAGAACGTTGGAGGAGTGACGTCAGCAGGTGGTTACAATCCCAGTGACACACATTGGAACGTTGGAGGAGAACATTGGAGGAGTGATGTCAGCAGGTGGTTTGAATATTTTTACTGCTGCAATTGTCTATTGCTGATGTTTGAACTATTCTTACATTACGTGAATTCCTTTAAAAACGTGGTAAATAAATCCAAAAGAAATATCTGGGCGCCAGCACTGAATATTGGGGAATGTGTGGGCTGCTATCACTTATCCAGTTAAGTGCAATAGTCAACACTTAACTGCATATGTGAAACTGAACAAAGATAGGACGTCTGGTTAACTTATGCAGTTAAGTGCTGAGTATTGATACTTAACCTCATAAGTGCCAACTCCACCTGCAAACCATCCACAAATCGCCGGCCATAGGTTTGGCAGTTAAAGCTGAAATTAAGTTACGCATGTTGTTATAGATCCGCTTGGATTTTGGCGTGGAACTCCAGGGGGTCCTTTTACTAAGCCACGGTAAAAGGTGGCTTGCGGTAGTGTAGGCGCGGGTTTTGGGCACACGCAGAAATATTTTTCAGCGCACGTACAAAGAATGTCCCCTTTTTTTGCCGAAAATAAATTGCCGCGCCTCCATTTTGGATGTCTGACCTTACTGCCAGCTATAGATCTAGCGGTAAAGAATCTGCACAGTAACGACCTACGCGCGTCAGATGCCACTTGGCGCGTGTCCGCTATGCGCGTCCAAAAATTAAAAAACAGTTTCAGACGTGCGTAGTGGATGCACACCAAAAATGAAATTACCGTAAGAGGATCGCGGTAGTCGGGCGGTATGTTCATTTTGGCGTGCATTAGGCACGCGTGGATGCTTACGTGGCTTAGTAAAAGGGGCCCTAGGTGAGCTATATAGAATCCAGAGGTCTTTTAATACTGTAAATGCATGTGCGTGATCTCTATGCATTAGAGCCTAGAGCTGGGCATTTCTGTACAGCACAGGACATGTTGCCTTGACTCTGGCAAAAACTAAGGACAACTAAAGTTGCCGGTCAACTAAGCTGGTGACGCTATTGTGAATCAGTTCCCCACGCGGACCCTGAAGCAGCTAGAGCTTATAAGGAGCACAGCGAAACGCTGGCCATCGTTGGTGGGGGGAAACGAAGCTGTGGCAACCATGGACATTAACAGACCGTCTAAAATAAGCTAAGTACTTTGGCAAGTCACTTAACCCTCCATTGCCCCAGGTACAAATAAGTACATGAATATAATATGTAAGCTGCATTGAACCTGCTATGAGTGAGAAAGCGCGGGCTACAAATGTAATAAAAATAAAAAATAAAAATTCATCTTGAGCTTTATTCAGTAGTAGGATCAATGAGGATGTTTCCCCATGACTATTTCTCCTTTGCTGTTCATTTGTGACTCTGGGGTGGTTTTTTTTGCCCATGATGAAGAGTGGATCCTCTTAAGACCAAGTGATTGGTCAACGGGATCAACAGGTTGCTTGTGGTAGCGTTTTTTGACCCAGGCACTTTGAGGCTTCCCCCCCCCCCCCCCCCATCAGTCACGAGTGACACAGATTTTTACTAACATTGCATGTTAGCGCATCATTCCCTTTTTACAGCGCAGTGGGAGTTGTGATTTCTGTGTTTCAAAAACTAAGGACGCACAAACAAAGTGGTCCAGCTAGAAACAATACACTATCGAAAACTTCAAGCTCTGGAGTCACCTTCTTGTCTTATCGGAGGAAGAACATCAGAGAATACAGAGAATTGTCCCAGATCCAAAACAAATTAAACCACCGTAGTTAACAGTACTCCTCCTAAATCCAGCGAAGTGATTTTGGCCAAAGCTCATATCAACAACCTGCAGCCTGGATTGGATTTAAACGCTGTTGTCACTTATTAAGATGCAGACATGGCCAAGTGTAATCATTCCAGTGGTCACAGGGATAAGAGTCTGTTTCATTAACTAAGTAGATGTTTGATTAGGAATCATAAGTAGCTGCAAGTCCTACTAATGGGGGTGATTAAGATGCCTAGCTGTGTTTGCACATTTCTAGGTTGCTGGAATTAGCTTATCTCAGTTGAGTTCATCTGCATGATCTGTGCATGTGTGAGAGGGCTTGCGGAAACTAAGCATCAATCCTCTACTAGTTCCAATCAGGGGCATAGCCAGACTTCAGCGGGAGGGGGGTCCAGAGCCTGAGGTGAGGGGGCACATTTTAGCCCCCCTCCCGGCGCCGCCGACCCCCCCTGCCATTTTTGACCCCCCCCCTGCCGCCGCCAACCCTCCCCCGCCGCCGCTGTCGCCTACCTTTGCTGGTGGGGGACCCCAACCCCCCGCCAGCTGAGGTCCTCGTCTTCCGGCGCAAAGCTTCGTTCTTTTTCTGTGAGTCTGACACCCTGACTGAAGGGTGTGCCTCCAAAATCAGCCAATACTGGTGTATGATACAGGACGCATTACCCACTCTATGCTGGTATTCTATCTGAGCACAATATCCCCTAAAGACTGAATTAATTTAATGTCTTCATACTCACTGGAAGACACATTTACACTATATTTTTATAAGACCTATTTACTACTGGAGATTCTGATTGGATTGTATATATTATCATCGCAGTGAACTATAGTCCCATAGAATCTCTGTTTTAAACAGGCAGTCTTAATAAAGCAAAATAATATTCCTTAGGTTTAATTCTAACAAATATTACCCCATATATATAAAATAAGTGTAACAATGCTATATAAATTTTTAAATTGTGCTCAGTCCATATCCATTACACCCATAGTATCCCCAAGGTGGTCTTAATA